>NW_026902148.1:0-88314 GCF_033783945.1 Neopsephotus bourkii | reverse complement strand
CCAGTTGAGCAATCTGGATATCCATAAATCCATGGGTCCAGATGGGATGCACCCGCGGGTGCTGAGGGAACTGGCTGAGGTCATTGCTAGACCGCTCTCCATCATCTTTACCAAGTCTTGGGAAACGGGAGAGGTGCCTGAGGACTGGAGGAAAGCAAATGTCACTCCTGTCTTCAAAAAGGGCAAGAAGGAGGACCCGGGTAACTATAGACCGGTTAGCCTCACCTCCGTTCCTGGGAAAGTGATGGAACACCTTATCCTTGGTGCCATCTTAAGGCATATCAAGGATAAGAGGGTTATGAGGGGCAGTCAACATGGCTTCACCAAGGGGAAGTCGTGCTTGACCAATCTTGTAGCCTTTTATGAGGAAATAACACGGTGGATGGATGATGGTAGAGCGGTGGATGTGGTCTACCTCGACTTCAGCAAAGCGTTTGACACGGTCTCCCACAGCATCCTTGCGGCTAAATTGAGGAAGTGTGGTCTGGATGATCGGGTAGTGAGGTGGACTGTGAACTGGCTGAAGGAGAGAAGCCAGAGAGTTGTAGTCTATGGGGCGGAGTCTAGTTGGAGGCCTGTATCTAGTGGAGTGCCTCAAGGGTCGGTACTGGGACCAGTATTATTTAATATATTCATCAACGATTTAGATGAGGGAATTGAGTGTACTATCAGCAAGTTTGCTGATGACACTAAGCTGGGAGGGGTGGCCGACACGCCAGAAGGCTGTGCTGCCATCCAGAGGGACCTGGACAGGCTGGAGAGCTGGGCGGGGAATAACTTGATGAAATATAACAAGGGAAAGTGTAGAGTCCTGCATCTGGGCAGGAACAACCCCAGGTTCCAGTATAGGCTGGGGAACGACCTGTTAGAGAGCAGTGTAGGGGAGAGGGACCTGGGGGTCCTGGTGGACGACAGGGTGACCATGAGCCGACACTGTGCCCTTGTGGCCAAGAAGGCCAATGGCATCCTGGGTTGTATTAGAAGGGGGGTGGTTAGTAGGTCGAGAGAGGTCCTCCTTCCCCTCTACTCTGCCCTGGTGAGACCTCATCTGGAATATTGTGTCCAGTTCTGGGCCCCTCAGTTTAAAAAGGACAGGGACCTGCTGGAGAGAGTCCAGCGCAGGGCAACTAAGATGATTAAGGGAGTGGAGCATCTCCCTTATGAGGAAAGACTGAGGGAGCTGGGTCTCTATAGTTTGGAGAAGAGGAGATTGAGGGGTGACCTTATTAGTGTATATAAATATATAAAGGGGGAGTGTCACGAGGATGGAGCCAGGCTCTTCTCAGTGGCAAACAATGAAAGGACAAGGGGTAATGGGTACAAATTGGAGCACAAGAGGTTCCACTTAAACCTGAGAAGAAACTTCTTCTCAGTGAGGGTGACGGAACACTGGAACAGGCTGCCCAGGGAGGTTGTGGAATCTCCTTCTTTGGAGACATTCAAGACCCGCCTGGACACGTTCCTGTGTAACCTTATCTAGGTGTTCCTGCTCCGGCAGGGGGATTGGACTAGATGATCTTTTGAGGTCCCTTCCAATCTCTAACATACTGTGTGAAGTTTAGATTGGATATAAGGAAGAAATTCTGTACTGTAAGGGTGGTGAGGCAGTGGAATGTGTTGCCCAAGGAAGCTGTGAATGCTCCATCCCTGGTGGTGTTCATGACTGGGTTGGACAGAGCCTTGGGTGGCGTGGTTTAGTGTGAGGTGTCCCTGCCCACGGCGGGGGGGTTGGAACTTGATGATCTTAAGGTCCTTTCCAACCCTAACTAGTCTATGATTCTGTGATTGTGTCCCTGTGCTCTTCTAAGACTCCACCTGGAGTACTCCATCCAGCTCTGGAGTCCTCAGTATTCCAGGAAAAAACATGGACCTGCTTGAGGAGGTCCAGCAGAGGACCTCTGATCACAAAGCTGGAACACATATCGTGTGAGCAAAAGCTGAGAGAGTTGTAGCTGCTCAGCCTCAAGAAAAGAAGGCTCTGCATAGACCTTAATGCAGTGTTTCAGTACCTAAATGGGGCTTATGAGAAAGATAGTGACCGACTTTTTAGTAGTGCCTGTAGTGACAGGAAAAGGGGCAATGGTTTTAAACTAAAACAAGGTAGATGCACACTAGATATAAGGATGAATTTTTTCACAAGGAGTTCGCTGAAACACTGGAATAGGCTGCCCAGAGAGGTGGTATATGCTCTACTCCTGGAAATTTTCAAGGTCAGGATGGATGAACCTCTGAGCAATCTGACCTAGCCTTTGAAGATGTCCCTGCTCATCAGAGATGTGTTGGACCAAATGACCTTTAAACGTTCTTTAGAGGTCCCTTCTATCCCAATCTATTCTATGATTCTATGGTAATGCAATGTCATTTTTAAGCTCTGCAATGGCATCTCTACTTGTACACATTTTTATGGAGCCTATTGTTTATTAAGCTTAGCTGTACTCCTCTGATAGGAGTAGGAATTCATGAACTTTCCAGGAGTTATAGAAAGAAAGAGAATCACCCAAAGACTATGTACACATTGCTCTCCCTTTTTTGTCACATATTCTGCTTGACTAATTTAACTTCTCCTCCTTCTCCATCTTCTACAAGAACTCTTCAAAAGTTGCCCATGGCCAAGACAGAATAGCAAATAGTAGGAGAGTACAGAACTCAATACCAACCTGTCCAAAGGGGATTGAAGGTCAAAGTTAGCTCATTTTATTTCTTTTTAATGAGCACCTATGAATTTCAGACCTGAAGTGCTTATCTGTATATCCATATACTAAATCTAATTATAAATATACAGAATTAGTATTAAAAGGTCAAGGATAATAATGAGATATGTAAGAATTAAAAGCATCAGATTTAACACATTTCTGATAGGCTACCTGGCTTATTACATAACTAAAAATCATAAATAAAAGTCCATGATTCAGATGATATAGTTTGACTTCAGCAAGCATTTCTGAATTGTTCCATAGGGAAAATATTTTAATAACAGATAAATCTCCAAGAAGGAAAGTTAAAAAACAAGATAAAAAGCAAAACCATGGTTTCTGTTGACTTTTACGGACAAATTTAGTTTAAATCTGTAGAAAGCACTTTTTTCAGAGGTTTGAGTACAGGCTCTGAATTCAGCAAGACTTCAATATACTGGGGGAAAGGTTGTTAACCCACCAAAACAAGAGTAAAAACAAGAACACAAAGTACTGCATTTAGCAAGAAGAAATAATAAGCAAAGTGGAAGATCAGCAATTACGCAGGAGATCTACCGAAACTTCTCATTATAGTGCATGACAGTCTGAACGCCTCAGTATCGTAAAACGGCAAATGACTTTCTGACACTGTCTCTAGCATGTGTCCTCTATGTGAAAAAAGGACAATAGCTATTCAGTATCGTTCTGCACTGGAAAATATCATATGAGATTTTCCTGTACTTTTTTTTAAGAAAGAGTTTTCACGTAAAAATGGTTCGGGCTGAATGTTAGGAGGCATAGGACACCTAGCATCTTAGTACATCCTGAATTAACTGGTTTCATATAATCTAGAAGAGAAAAAAAATAGAAAATGCTACTTCACTGTCCTTCTCACACACAAGGTAGTTAATACTGTTTCATTTCTGCAAGACTAAATAAGAAAGAATTGGCTTACATTTTCTGTAAGATTGTTACTTTCCATTAGAACTAGGATGTTTACTTCATAAAGCAAATGAAGCGTTCAAGTAGACTCTCAAATGACATTTTCAAAAAACAGACAGGCAATAAATATCTGAATTGGAATCCTAGCACAATTTACTGCCGCCTTGCAGAAGCATGGATTCAAGGAGGTTCTCTCTCAAAAGCAATACACTTTATGGTAATTACATAGAATTTGTGTTCATTTATCCTCCAATAAGCCAGTATGTTAAAGTGGGAAAAAAAAGAAATGCTTTTTTCTGCATAATTTTCCAGGAGTTAGAAGACAATGCAGAACTTTGTTGTGGGATTATGTATAGGTCTACATAATTTACATATCAAGTTCTGAATGAATAAACCAGTTTAATGAACTTCTTATTTCTTTTGATTTACAGGCAGAAGACATTTAGTTCTATCCAGTTAGAACAGTTTGTGTGCAAGTTGGATAAGAACAGTAATTGTATCCACTGTGGAAAAATTTCTCTGAAGTATTTTCCCTGCAGGTTATTTGCAGTTAGAGCCACTAGAATTCCATTTAACAAGGCACTAAGCCTAATTCAGCCATTGAAATAGCATAGGCTTTGCCCATTCTAAGAAAAGGCAAGTATCTCCTCACACGTGCTATGCCTTTGAAATCAGAAGCGAATCCTGAATAATGATGAACATTAGCATCCTCAATTATGTTTCGTAAGTAGAGAACCTCTAGAAATGTCTTCTATCCAAAACAGTTTAGAGACACTGAAAGATAATACTCTATCCTGAATTTATTTGCAATTACATTCTCTGCTAGCTCTGCAATAGAAGAGAAAAACAAACAAACATGCAGGTACTATACATGTTTACACATTAATAACCATGAGTATCTTCTATTCCTAAAGTCATAAAGCATAAGCTAGTAGACTGTACCTACAGAATGCCCAAATTTTACAGCATAGTATTAAATATTGCAATATGGTATGCGTCAATGTACGTGAAAATGAAACTTCTAATACGTGGCTAGGTAGACGAATATGAAATTCCAGTTTATGAACTAACATCTTCTCCTTGCATTTGTAACCAGTAGTAATAGTACCAGAAAGCTACACAGAAATTAACCATTAATGCAGTTTGCAAACAAATAATTTCTTCCTTATCCTTCGGACAATGTAATTTCTACTGTATCACACTACAGTAAACATAAAACTGAAACAACAATATGGAGGTTTAAATTCTTACATTATCAAATGGACCATTAAATCACAAAGCTGTTTTAAAAACACCTCTTTGAAGTTGTATGAGTTGTGAGGCTTCCTTCCTGCTGCTGTGCCATAATGAATATAGGCTTGGTATGCTTCCTGGGTTCATGCTTAAACCATAACAGTATGTCTGAATTTCAGTCAGAGTAACATTATCTTCTACAAGTACTCACTTACAAGATTTGTAAGCAATGAAAGCAGTTTAGCCTCAAAAATCTGTTCTTGCACTATAGAATAAAGTCCATAATGAATTTCCTTCATGAAGAGATACTAGGATATACAACTCAGAATTTCACAGAATAGCACTATACATGTAATACATGAATGAAACTGATCCAGTTACAATGCAGAGATGATCACTGCTATTCAGCTTAAAATACTGACATTTAATATTAGTTTAAAAGTTCCAACCAGCAGAAAAACCTCAAATGAAAGAAACCAGTGGTACTCTTTGGCAGAGTTACTGGCAAGTAAAAAAAAACAAGATTCTTTAATTTCTGTCAATCTCTCAGAAGAAAAAAAAAAAATCGCTGCATTTTAATTGTTTCAGATATTGTGTTAAAACAGTCAAGTAAGAAGGGCTTCCTTACTCTGATCTCAGTGAAACCAGAAAACAAAATATTTTCACTGAAGAGCCACAAAGAAGTTTACATTAATATGGTAGGTTTTGTCTTCAGCTCCTTGGAGAGCACAGGATAAAATAGCCACTACTTTGGGTGTACCACCTTTGAACACCAGGAAAAGATAAATAGCAGAGATGAATGAACTACAGTGAGGCTGAAAAGAAGCAAGTCTAACAATTACACTGGTAAAAAACAGAATGAGAAATCCTCCTTCTCAGCTACTGCCACTTGAAACCTCATGTTTATGGGAAAAAAAACACTCCTTTGCTATTCAAACCCCCTCTACTTCTGGCTCAGCTTCAATGTAGGAATCTCATTTTCCTGTATGGTGTAGAAACAAGTTGGGTTGGTTTTTTTTTTTTTATGGTATTTACTGAATAGTTAGTGAACTTATCTGGATGTTAATTTCATAATATTTTAAAGGTTTCATTATTTTGAAACATTTTTACTTTCTTCCTGCTCACCCAAAGGTATTTATAGTTTACCTGAAAAGAGAGATTTTATGAAAATTAAACAAATTAAAAGTCTGAGCTAAACCTGGGGTACATATTGTTTACTAATTGCTGGTATCATTCCATTCAAATGTAATACTATGTTTTGGTACATAAGTAACATGTAGGTAATGTCTACGGTTAACAATTTTGTTCCTCCTGCAACTAAAAGTTTCTGTAGAAACTAATAAGTTAACTTTGCCTATTATTGTAGCACAAGTGCTATATGAGGATGATCTCATAAAACCTCACCCTTTTTGCCACTTCTAGTCATACACCTGTTATTTCAAGCCTCATTCTTCAAAGTCAGTCAGATCAAAATACCATGAGCATTTCTGAGAGCCATCCACTCACGAGACAAGAAAAAAACAAATTGAAAAGTCATAGAGCACTTCTTATATATTCAATACTAATTATTATGCATAATTTCCTATAAAATATAACCCTGCCAGCTCATTTCCCCTTTTAAGTTTCCCTGTAAATTGAACTGTATTTAACAGAAGAATCCATCTTAGATCTGTAATGAAAATGGGAAAGTAAGTTGACCTCATTTGATAATAATGAAATACACATTTATTCTGCCCATATCCTTTCCCACAGTACAGCACAGAAATGTAAGTTCACATACTTTAAAAATATTATTTCCAGAGCTTTATGAGCACAGCTTTTACATAGTGCTATTTACTTGTTTGTCAATTTTGAAAGAAAAATGTGCAATTGCAGATACAGGGCACTATATTTAAAACTTTTTAAAAAATTGTATCCAAAATAGCATTTTATAAGTCATTTTAAGCATTGAGAATACACATTTTTCCTGGTACTCTTACAAGCTTACATATAAAAAGATCTCAGCAACAATTCTTATGCTTTTTCAACAGGGCTTCTTTTCTATCATATTTGAGATAGATCAAATTCTTCACTCTGCTTTATTAGTGAGGATACAGTGAATGTTTTGTGGAGGTAAATTCACCGTATTAAATTTTTTTTAACTAAAAGGTATAGGGTCCGTTACATAACAATACTTATCTTCTCCAAAGGACAACATCTCATGTGTTTTAAATAAATAAGCTAAATCAATGAAAGATCTGATCAGTATTTAAATTTTTGTTGCTTCAATTTGACTACTAGATGCATTTCCTAAAACAAAGGTGAGTTTAACTGTCATGTACTGTCATAGCCCAAGACATTTCCTTTCCATTGCACCTTAGGATTGGTTTTTTGCCTGATTTTTCTCCAGTTTTAGACTCTGCTACACACCAAAAGCTAAGTAGGAACAACAAACAGTGACAAGAAATAACAACATAAGAAAAGTTATACATTAAGTCTTCCCCCCTCTCAAGGATGACAAAAGGAATATTATTTTAGGAAAAGATAACAGAAAGAGAATCTGTTTAATATAACTGATTATTATTTATTTTTTTCCAGACAGCACAAAGCTTTATCTCATTTTCCTTTGTAATACCCTGAAGGCCTCCTTCGAATCAATTCACAATAAAAACAAAAGCAAACAAATCTTTTCGAAGGAAGCTGAAATTAAGGCCTAATTTCTCAGTCTTACCAAAAGAAGTTTAAACCCATTCTCAGGAAACAGACCATGGTCCATGTTTATAAACAGAAAGAATAATTTTGCTTAATATACTTCCAAGACCTTGATCTGATGCTTTTAATCTACTGTAGATGAGCTCTCACGTCCACTCTACACTAGAGTCTCTGTCTGCAAACAGGACATGAATTCAGATGAATAGCTGCAACACTGTTCAATCTGTCTTTGTACCCTAGAACACCCTGGAGACAGCACTGCAGTCTGTAAAGAGCAAAAAGTAACTGCAGTACAAGTACACTCAAATAAACTTCTGGAGATAAGAATTTAATCTTTCTGTATGACCTAGCCAACGACAGTGTTTGTAGAAACTATAAAAAAATAAGTCTGGTTCTTCAGTACAAACTGTTTTTTCTTAAATATAAATTCTGAGCCAGTGGGAACCAGCGTTCAGGTCCACGTGTAACTTCTAGGGTAGAAATATTTTTTTTTGCTCCTCCACCCCTTTATTGAAAAAAAATAGCATGCATACAGTATGTGTTTGCAATATATTCTAAAAATAATTGTTCTTCCTCCATTTCAGATAAGTGATAAACTACATCTCTCTTATTTTTAGAAGGTATGCATATTTCAGCTGGCCAGTAGAGGAGAGGAAGGAAGGAGAAATATTTACTTTGAATTGTAATTTCAAGGAATTCTAAAGCATACCCTTCAAACATAGCAAGAAAATAAACTGTTTTTATATTGAAACTGTAAAAGATTTGAGTTTAATACACAACTGTATTTCAGTGAGATTAAGCAGCATTCCATTAAACATAAAGAATTGGTAGGTAGATTCAGTATCAATAGATGCATGCATGGTTTGTCAAAACTGTATTAGCAGGCCACTCCAGCATACAGAGTAGTGAAGCTGAAATCTGACAAGTGACATGCTATTTTATGAAGAGATTAGTCTGATAAGTAGAAGTGGCCAACAGATTTCTGGTTTGATACATACGTATGTTTTCCTTTTCTTTAAGGAATTTAGGTTAAAAAACCCAATTTGTTTTCCTTACTGAAGATGTGGTTTTCCTGAAATGAAAGCATTTATATCAGCCTGCTTCACACTACTAAAAATTTTGCTTTGCATTGTACATTGGAATATTTATGACTATTCTCTTTCTTCACATCCACTAAAAAATACAGGAAATGCACAGCAATGCACCACTGTCCTATATATCCCTATGGGGCAGATATGCCCTTCCATATTTTGGTGTAAATATCAACCAGTTATATTTATTCTGTGGTTGAATTTTCATCCTTAGATAATTTTCAAAGAAGCATTTAGATACCAACTGAGAAGGGATTCCAAAACTCCTTAGGGAATGTCTAAGAGTAAAATTTTTGAATCTTACATTTCCCCAAAATCATATAACAACACACATTGAACTGCAAAGTCACTAAGGGAAAAAAGTGTTTAAGAAATTATTATTTGTCCTTCAGGGCAGAAAACACACAGTATTTTCTGTATAGTATGTGTTGGTAATTGAAATAAATTGACACTAAATATTATATTTCAGTGTAATTCTTTCCATCAAACAAAGCAGATTTGGCTCAAAATGTTTATCTCTAGAGTGCCTAAAGGGGACAGTTACAACTTTTCTGCCAAACCAATTTATGCGGTGCTCAACTACTAATAAATTTCAAATGACAACATATGCTTATAAATTCCAAATTAAAATACTGTGTGCATTGCTTCTAAAGAGATTTATACAGCAATTGATTTTGACTTACTGCATTTTCTTCCCCCCTTTGATTATACCCTTATTAAGTTTTCTGCAGATGTGCTTTGTGACAAAAGGGTGAGCAGTAATTACAGCAAAATTTTTATAAACATAATTTCATAAGCTGCCAGAAAAATAATTTTGATGTGATAAGCAGATTTGTACTACTTCAAAAAGTATTGAAGAGCCATTCTTATTTAGACCATCTCACATAACATTGCTAAGATTAAAAAAAAAAAAAAAGGCTTTGGAAATCAAATTTGGAGTTAGGCATTGTTGCTTATTAACTACCAGAAAAAGATAATTTGAGTAACAGTATATGGCAACCCTCAAGACGTGTCAATTGACTGCCTATTTATAGACTAACAGGAGACTTACGTATCCTTTCAACAAAGCTGTCTACAATGCTTAGTGTTATGAATTTGCACTCAGATAAAGTGAAAGTTCATGTCCACTTAGGTTACGGGTGCTCATAAAAATAACCAAGAATGCTTTTCTTATCCCAGCTTCTTTCATCAATAATTTTATAAATCTAACAACTTCCTATTAGCTTTCTGTCCTAACATTGCTTAGTTTTGAATGAAACAGGTTTTTTTTGTTTTGTTTTGTTTGTTTGGATTAAAACCTAATATTTGTTCTCCAACAGTGAGAGGTCACGCACTGTTGCCTCATTCACTGTCAATATCTCCTTCAACAGAGGCTGTAAAAGGCATGATGGAAACAAGTTTTTTTTTTTTGTAAATCATTGTGGTGAACTGTGAAGAGACATGAAGTTTTTTCCATGAAAATTTAATGCCGTATTGTGAAGGCAACATAAATTCAGGTGATAAACATAATACTTTTTTAAAGAGATGTGATTTGTAAGCATTCTGGAACTGAACAGTTGAGAATACTGTTGTTTGACGCCATTACTGTAAAAAAAAGAGCACTAGAAGTCCTTTCATTTAATATGCAGCAGTTCTGGTGGCAATATGGCTTGAGCTGACTTCCTTCTTGTTTACATAGGAAGATGAATTTGCTTTCTTTCCTTTAAGCACTTCTGTGCAATTCTGACTGCAGATATAAGATAAACAGGTATAAGACTGCATTTGAAAAATACAAAATACTTTAGGTCACACGTCTTCCATGAGAATGTATGCTGCTTGTAGAGAAGGCTATTGTTAGATCTATTATATAACCATAAAATGCTAACTTCTTCATACAGGTAAGAGCCTGTGGTACTAAGAGCCTTTTACACCTTACAGCTGACTTCTGGAAAACAACACTCAGTAAGTCACTGAGATTGAGTGATGAAACTATGGCATCATCTAAGGTAATGCAGACATAAACAAGTGTTCCAGAAACAATTCATAAACCATAAAAAAGCAGCAGACTGGGAAACACCTGAGTATGAAATCTCCTATCTAAATGACCTGAAAGTGTTTTCTACTTACTACCTACACTGCGCCAGTGAATTTATGTAAAGTAATATTGGTTTCTTCTTGTTTTAGTGAAGAACTAGGAACTTTACTTACCTTAGTAGACTGGAAGACTTTTTTTGGTGCTTTTTTTTTCTCAAAACCATTCTTATACAAAAGCTGCAGATTGTAGTACAGGATTATTAGACAAATGGAAATGCACAAAGAGAGTAATTACTCATCTAGCAGTCAGAGACTAAATTCTTTCAGCTTAGTATTTTGATGTAATAGACCAAATCTCTTAGAAAAATTGTGGATGGTCTCAATACACCACACAAAGTTTCCTTTAAAACTACTTATGGAAAAAAAAAAAAAAAGAAAAGAAAAAGATAGCTAGAGACATTAAAAGTCCTAATTATTAAAAATTCTCTTATTTTACTAAATAAACAATTCTACTGAATGCAGAATATATAGTTGTACTACTTAATATCCAAAACAATACTAGTAACTGTATTGCCACCTCATGAGTCCGCTTTTCACCTAACTCTCAATCTCATTTGGCACCTCACTCTTAACCTAGAAGTCCAGTTTTTGCAGTTGGTTGTCCTCTATGACTCATAAGCATCACTAAAAAGAGTCATATATTTTTCAGGTGTGCACAGAATTTCCCAGCTTCTTTCCTGGTATCAAGAAATCCCAGACAAGTACTAGGCAGCCCATCACAGTTTCTCAATGCTATGTTTTGACTCCTTCACTGTGAGTTACAGCCTTCTCTTTAGTGTTGCTCAGTAGCAAATCCTTCAAAAACACTATAAATATATCAGATGCACTTGATACTGCATACCCAAACATTCGGTCCCTCTTAAACTACACTTGGGGAATGTTAGGTAGGAAAAGCCCTCCCCTGGGCAAGGTAGAAGAGGTGTTACAGTCTACCATTTTTTCCATCTTCTCTGTTTCCAGAACAGAATTTGAGCCAGATTTTTTCTAACTCTGAGGAGAGAAACCTGGATGATCCCTCAGGATGATCTGATAATGAGTCACTCAGTGAACATCAAGTGCATTCAGGAACCCAAATTCTGCTAGACAGTCTCTATTAGGCCTCTGACAGCATTAATCCCACGCATACAATCAGATTTCGCTTCAAAACTGCTACTGCAAAACATACTGTATACAATGAACTGTTTACTAAAAAGGTCAGGTCTGCATTGTCAAACTTGAATCTTCTTGCAAAACCACAGGTGATAGTTTTTCCTAAAACACTTGTTGACATGTAAAACACATAGTCCATTATCTAAGTTAACCCCCACCGTTTGAGACTGCGTGCATACATGAATAATAGAATCATAAAATAGTTAGGTTTGGAAAGCACCTTAACATCATCTAGTACCAACCCCCCTGCCATGGGCAGGGACATCTCACACTAAACCATGTCACCCAAGGCTCTGTCCAGCCCAGCCTTGAATGCCACCAGGGATGGAGCATTCACAACCTCCCTGGGCAACCCATTCTGGTGCCTCACCACCCTAACAGGAAAGAATTTCTTCCTTATATCCAATCTAAACTTTCCCTGTTTAAGTTTTAACCCGTTTCCCCTGGTCCTGTCACTACAGTCCCTAATGAAGAGTCCATCCCCAGCATCCGTATATCCCTGTTCAGATACTGGAAGGCTGCTATGAGGTCTCCATGCAGCTTTCTTTTCTCCAGCCTGAACAGACCCAACTTTCTCAGCCTATCTTCATACGGGAGGTGCTCCAGTCCCCTGATCATCCTCATGGCCCTCCTCTGGACTTGTTCCAATGTTTCCATGTCCTTTTTATGTTGAGGACACCAGAACTGCACACAATACTCAAAGTGAGGTCTCACAAGAGCAGAGTAGAGGGGCAGGATCAAATCCTTCAACCTTCTGGTCACGCTCCTTTTGATGCAGCCCAGGATACGGTTGGCTTTCTGGGCTGCAAGTGTGCACTGCCAGCTCAATGACAGAAAAAACAAAAACAAAACCAAACAAACAAAAATCCCACAACCAAAACCACCACACCTTGGTCCCCCAAGAAAACAGGTCAAAACCAACATTAAAAATCAACCTCAAAACACTACCACCAATACAATCTTCTATCAATTTTTCCAGAAGTCTATTTGTGAAATATAGTGTGGTTCTTGAATACTGACACTGAATTTCACCACATAATGAACAGATCCTTTGAAAACTCAGGAACAGAAGAAAAGAAAACTTGTGTTGAGTATTTTTACTGGCATTTCAAATACAGAATAAACCAGAACTTTAGAGTTGTGAAAGTTTATTATCCCTTCAGGGCCTGATAAGGAGACTCAGTCTTAAACACCTACATTCATTTAGAACTGTAATATGCAATGTTTTTCCACTGGATTCTGAAGTTAACTATTTCTTTGTACACAGCCAAAATTAAGATATCCTAGTACTGCTGTCAAGCTCCCTAAGCCTGCATGTTCTGTTAAGGGCATGGATTCTCGTTAGCTTCAATGGAGCTATGAACTAGAATACTTTTTTTTTTAATAGCTAAAACCCCTAAATCCATCATCATTTTTATAGTAATACCCTATCTTTTTTTCAAAGCCAAAAATGCTGTATTTCTAATAACAATATTTCATTAAAATCTTTTCAGCTACACTCTCATTACTCGGATTTCCACAACAAACTAAACTGTATTAGGTGTTTTCTTTGACATCTGTGATGACAGCTAAGAAACTGAGCAGTAGCTAATAAAATGGATTTTATTCACTTTTTCCAAATACATAACTGAAATTATAAATATGATATGAAAGGCAACATTATGATACTGAAACAGAATTAAAAAGTTAAAAGATAAAATTAAATGGTATTTCCTAGCATTCCTGCATATATATAAGAAATAAAGCAAGAGTGCTTTAGATTGAGAAGATAATAAGATAGCAGTCTTGAAAAATCAACATTCTCAGAGGACTGACAAAACATTTTTAAAAAGTTTGACTAATTAATTTCATATTAACTGAATCATTTAAATTATTCATAATACTTAGATGCACATCATTAAAAGTGTTTAAAAGATCAGCATCTTTAGTTGTTTCAGTATTCTCTGTGGCACAAAAATTATTTTTTAAAAGCTGTGCATGACAAAATATCATGAGTATTTTGTTTGATTCAAAATCAAATAGTATGTATATCAAATTATGCCAAAAATGGCTGAGATGGTGTGTCACCAAAAGGCTGGAATTTTATAAATCAAATATTCCTACTTTTTATAATAATCATTATCTGAGAGTTATAATAAAAATAAGATATTATTGCTCTTTACTTTTGTAAATAACTGAATGCCAGAGTGTTATTTTCTTCCTGGGTTGCAGTGGATATGAAGTGACACTTCATACACAGTACCTAAACCAAGTAAGGGTAAGAGGGTTATACAAGCCATTAACATTTACTGTGTTTTCAGCTATTATTATAGAGGGTAATGTATAAAATCATAGGGTAAATGTATAAATCATAGAGGGTAATGTATAAGATTAAAATAAACCCAACACAACAACGACAAACATACAAACAAAAAAAACCAACACAACGATCAAGCACTATTTGAATTAGCTGTGGCCCTGATTGTTAAACATTGTTATAATTTTTTGAGAAAGTGCAGAGATTTTGAAAGCACTGACAGGATAACATGTACGCCTTTGGTTCCAATTCCGTAATTTAATTTAAATTGCACTTATCTTGATTATTCTGGGATCTCCACACCAATATTCATCAGTCTAATGATACCAGTCATTTCATATCTCTTAGCTTTTTACCATTTTAATTATGACATATGCAACTAAGATAGTAATCCACTTTTTCTTCTTGAAAATCAGTGGTCTGACTGGCTCATTTTTACTTTGCTTGATAGACATTTTAGTTAACACAGCTAAATTATGGTGGACTTGAAATCAGGAAAAATAAAAATAAGGTATAGCTGAGTCTCTAACAGATATGTGAGACTGTTGGTATAGTCCAAATCTCATTTTTAATCTGGAACAAAAAGCAGCTTTCTAAAACTTACAGATTTGCATTGGGAAATGAAACCTGGACAGTGATACACAATTGTTTTCTTTAGTCTTTAAATGTTAAATTGTTAAGAGTTACAGCATAGTTCAGGATAAAAGAGACCTCTGGTGGCCATCTAGTCTGACTTCCTCCTTGCAGAAGGGTAAATGAGACCAGGCGGCTCAGGCTCTGTCAGGTCAAACAGTCAGTAGATTCATGGTATCTCCAACAACGATGCAGATTTCCTAACCTCTCTGAGTACCTGTCCCTCTGTCTGTCCACTACACAGCTCAAGTTTTCCTCCCTATACCTCATCAGAACATTCTTGGTTGCACCTTGTGATCAATTCCCTTGGCCTTTTGCTGTACACCTGTAAAACACTAGCTCTGTCTTCTCTACACTTTTCTATTGTGAAGACCACAATAAGATCATCCCAAAATCTTATCTCACTCAGGAATAAAGATCCCACAGCCTTTGTTTGTACACTATGTGCTTCAGTCCCTCACCATCTTTGTAACACTTGACAGAACTCACTCAAGTTATGTCTGTATCCCTTGTGCTCAGGAGACCAGAACTGAACACAGAACTCCAGGCAGTCACTCACACACACTGAATAGACGACAGGATCACTTTCCTGACCCTCCTGCCTGCACCCTTGCTAAAGTACCCCAGAAGGGGGAGGGTTAATTTGCCACAAACCCTGTACCATCCCTAATGGAGTTTACCAAATAGTGCTTATTGGTGTTTATACCAGATGAATGGTTGTTTTGTATCCCTTTGTGGTCTATTTTCTGTTCAATCTTCACTCTTCGATTAATAGGACATTCACTACCTTCCTCTTACTGAAATTGTTCAAAAGGTGCCAGATTTCTCAGAAGCACCAGCCAGAAATTTTGAAGAGGCCTCATTATCACCCTACAATACTACCACACTATAATATGATAATTATTGGCATATATAGCATTCCTAAATGGTGTAATTTCTTGACAGTTTCAAATATACTCAAAAAAAGTAATGCCTGTGGAATAGAAAACATTTATCTGAATAAGTTCCTCAGTGAATCAATGTTTCTCTTCATGTTGAGCACATGCTCTCTATTTAATGAAGGATAGATACTGCTGAAATTAAACGTTTAAAAAGGTAATTTCAACAACAATATGAGCTAAGTTTCAGACTTAAACGCTAACATGTCGTGGTTAGCTAACATATTACATTAACATAATTTCCCATCTTATTAATGAGTTTTCACTACAACTGTAGTTTCCTGCATGTACAATATAGGATAGAGATTAAATGAAGACACTGGTGAAGGAACTGAAAATTTGCTGTCATACTGCTAAAAATAAGTCAAAAATAAAGGATACTAGTTTAACTAAAAATAGTCTGTAAAAAAAAAATAAAATAGCAATAATAGAGAAAAAAAAAAGAAACAGCAAATCTGTAGTTTATCTTCTGCTTCTGGCTCATGAATCTTCTTCCTAAGTTGTGCCTAATTGACTCAGTTAAGAGAAAATATACTAAAAAATCATAACCTAAGATTTAACTTCTGCTTGCTTTCTTTAAATAGGCATCTTCTTCCTTTCTCACACAATGACATGATCCCAAATGGACTTTCCCAGTTAGAAATTAGAACTATAACCTACAACTGGATGCCATTTGTGCATGAAATACTCTCTTGCAATAATGCAGATCTGTTGACTTTCAGGACATGATGCAAAGTCTGCACTTTAGAAAGGATGCTGAAGGAAAAGATATTGCCTAAGGTGTGGTGGCTCACGGGAAGTGTGATTTTGTTATTATTGTTGCGTTTGTCCTATATTTTTTTTAGTCTTTTTTTGAGGGTTTGTAATAGGTTTTTTTTTTTTTCTTAAATAGGTACTTAAGCATATGCAAAGAAATGCTCAAAAATAATCAGACTGTAACTATCACATTTCCTTGTAATTTTAAAACATGTTCCACAAACAGTAATTCTTCGAGTCATTAGAAAACTTACAATGAAAAAGAGGAAAGTTCATGGGAATCTGAAACGTGTAAACTTAAAGTAGAAAAGACTCAAGGTGGTTTTCTTTTTCTGTTTTTCAAAGAATGAGTATCTTATAATAAAGTCTCATTAAAATACTTCATATATAGAAAGAGCTATTGTATTGTCTCAAAATTACCTGTTTCCCATAAACCAAAAATTAACAAATCTCATGGAAGTTCAACAAGGAGACATACAAAATCTTTCACTGTGGAGGAACAAGCCCAGAAGCCAGTGTTTTCTCAGGTTCACACAGCTGAAAAGCAACTTCACTGGGAATCCTGGAGGAGACTAAGTTGAACACGAGCCAGCAATGTGCCGCTGCAGCAGAAGGCTGATGGGATCTTCAGATGCATTAGAAACAAAGTATCATCAGCAATTCGAGGGACGTGGTCCTTCCTGCCTGCTCAGCACTGGTGAGGTGTCCTGGGTTCAGCAATAGCAGTTATTTTTCTCACTCTCAGTAGATGGTGCAGTGCTGTGGTTTTGACTTTCAGCCTGGGAACAGCGCTGATAACACCAATGTTTTCAGTTGCTTGCTTAGTAATGCTTACTCTGACCAAGGACTTTCTGAGTGTCATGCTCTGCCAGGGAGGAGGGAAAGCCAGGAGTAAGTACATACAGGACATCTGACCCAAACTAAACAGATACTCCATATCACAGCATGTCATGCCCAGTATATACACTGGGGGCAGTTACCCGGAAAGGCTAGACCACTGCTCGGTCAGGCTGGGTATCAGTCGGTGGGTGGTGAGTGGTTGTATTCTCTTCCCTTGTTATTTCTCTTATTATTATTATTGGTGGTAGCAGTAATGATTTAAGTTATACCTAAGTTACTGAGCTGTTCTTATCTCAATCCGTGGGAGTTACAGTCTTTTGATTCTCCTCCCCATCCTTCTGGGACTGAGGGGGGAATGAGCAAGCGGCTGAGTGGGTCTTGCTGCCGGCTCAGCTTAAACCACGACATGAGGCCACACCTGGAGTACTGTGTCCAGTTCTGGGCTTCCCATACAAGAAAGTTATTAAACTACTGAAGCAAGTAGAGCAAAGGGCCACTAAGATGATGAAGGGACTGGAGCATCTCTCCTATGAGGAAGGGCTGAGCGAGCTGGGACTGCTTAGGCTGGAGAAGAGAAGGCTCAGAGGGCGATCTTATCAATTTATATAAACACCTGAAGAAAACATTCAAAGAAAACAGAGCCAGACTGTTTTCAGTGGCACCTAATGACAGGATAAGAGGCAATAAGCACGGGCTGAAACTTCCCTGAGAACATCAGAAAACACTTTGTAAGTGTGATGGGTGATCAAGCACTAGCACAGACTGCCCAGAAATTTTTAGCAGTCTCTGTCTTGGAGAGACTCAAAAGCCACCAGGTGATTGTATTGGCCAATCGACTCCAGGCCACCCTGCTTGAGCAAGGGAGTTGGACCAGAAGACCCCAGAGGTCCTTCCAACCTCAGCTGTTCTGTGATTCTGACTCTACGAAAAAGACCAAAGTCCCTTCTGTTTTCCCTTATTTGCATTGCTGTCATATTCTTTGGACCAAGGTTTTAAGATGACATCAATAAATATTACAGTCCATTTTTTTTAATTCTAGTCCTTTTTTAAAGTGTATTTTAATTTAAATCATCAGAAAGTCATAAGTAAAAGCTGGCTTTCAAATCCCAAAGTGCTGCTACGGAAGAAAGAAAATGTATTTCTCCAATAATGCAAAGCTTCTTGGAGCCCAGTGCTAACAGTACAATATGGACAAACCCTCAGTTTCTGAATTTCACTCAGGCTTCTTGCCAGTTGAAATTCTCAAATCCATAGTTACTTATATACGGGTGAAGGGGGAGAGAGAGACAGAGTCAGAGACACATGGAGAGAGACACACAAAGAAACAAACAGAAAAGGAACAGATAGTATTAACACATTAACAGTAAATAAAGTATACCAGATTATGAAGAATGACAACTGGGTTACTTCTCGAATATGGCATGTGTGATGAGTTATGATCAAGGTTGCCTGAAATATAATTAATTTGCCAGAAATATTTTTTTATGCATTTATCTCTTCTACTTCAATAAGTTTTTTATAGCACTCATTATTGCTTTCAATCTTTTTCCTTAGAAATCAAGAGTATTTTTCTGTTCAAAATACATAAACAATTCATCCAATGCCTATAAACTAAAATGAACCCCTCATCTCTCAATCATATACTTTTAAAGAAACAAAAAGAAAAAAAGATATAGTACTGACTGAAGTAGAGATGCATTTTTGTAAATATTCTTGACAGTTCACTGTATCATGAGCTGCCTCAAATGATTACTCCATTTAGAAAAAAAACATGAATTAAACACTGAACATTTTAAGTGTGTATAATACTAAGTGTCACAGAAAAAGACATTTCAACTTGGCTTTTCTCCATTGCAAAACTGACGGTTTTAGCATAGCAACTTGATACAAAAACTATGATTAAGTCTTTCAGTGCAACAGATATGCCATTATTGTATAATAATATTTTTAGAAATAGCAGACTTATTTATACAAATATCATAGTATCACAGAATCACAGAATGCTTAGGTTTGGAAGGAACATTAAAGATCTTTCAGTTACAAGCTCCCCACCAAGGCCAGGGACACCTTCCACTAGAGCAGGTTGATCAAAGCCCTATCAGACCTGGCCTGGAAGATTTTCAGGGATGAGGCACCCACAGCTGCTCTGGGCAACCTGTTCCAGTATCTCACCATCCTCACAGCAACAAATTTATTCCTAATATTTAATCCAAATCTAGCCTCTTCCAGTTTGAAACCCTCATCCTGTCACTACACTCCCTGGTAAAGAATCCCTTCTCACCTTTTCTGTAGGCCCCCTTTAGGTACCAGAAGGCTGTGATAAGGTCTCCCCAGAGCCTTCTCAGATGAACAGTGACAACTCTGCTAGTGTCTCTTCACAGCAGAGGTGTTCTAACCATCTATCTTTATGGCCCTCCTCTGGACTCAAACGAGTAGGTCCACACCCTTCCTATGTTGGGGGCCCCAGAAATGAAAGTAGCACCCCAGGTGGGGTCTCATGACACCAGAGTAGATGGGGACCTCCCATGACCTGCAGGTCACACTTCTTTTGATGCAGCTCAGCTTTCTGGGCTGCAAGCACACAATTCTGGCTCAAAGAATAATAGAATCATAGTAAGATTTGGGTTGGAAATGACCTTAAGATCATCCAGTTCCAATCCCCCTGCCATGTGCAGGCACACCTCCCAGCAGATCAGGTTACTCAAGGCCTTGTCCAACCTGGCCTTGAACACTGACAGGGATGGAGCATTCACAGCTTCATTGGGTAGCCTGTTCAGTGTTGAGCTTCTTATCAACCAAGTCCTTCTCCTGAGGGCTGCTCTCAATCCAGTCTCTCCCCAGCCTGTAGTTATGCTTGGGATTGCCCTAACCCAGGTGCAGGACCTTCCAACTGGCATGATGTTTGCACAGGCCCACCACTCCAGCCTGTCACGGTCTCTCTGGGTGAAATCTCTTCCTTTCAGCACCACATAGCTTGGTGTCATCAACAAACTTGTTGAAGGTGCACTCAATCCCACTGTCCATGTCACTGACAAAGGTGTTGAATGGCACTGGTCCCAGTACCAGCCCCTAATGAACAGCATTTACCACTGGTCTACACTTGGACATCAAGCTGTTTGCTGCAAGCCTTTGAGTACAACCATCCAACCAATTCCTTATCAACTGAGTGGTCCATCTGTCAAATCCACACCTCTCCAATTTAGAGTCATGTGAGGCACTGTGAAATGCCTTGCGCAAGTCCAAACAGATGACTCCAGCTGCACTTTCTTTATCCACCAAAGCCACAGTCCCAACATAGAAGGCCACGAAACTTGTCAGTCACATCTGCCCTTAGTGAAGCTATGTTGGCTGCCATCAATCATCTCATTTCCCATGTGCTTTAGCAGTTTCCACGTGGAGTTGCTTCATGATCTTGCTGGGCACCAAGGTGAGACTGACTGGTCTGTAGTTCCCCAGATCTTCCTTTTTTCCCTTTTTTTAAACTGTCTAGAAGGGTTGTTTCCCCCTTTTCCAGTCAGTAGGAACTTCACCAGCCTGCTACATTTTCTCAAATATGATGTATAGTGGCTTGGCCACTTCATCTGCCAGTTCTTTCAGGACCTGTAGACTGATCTCATCAAATCCCCCAGAATTCTGCAACTTCAGGTTTCTCAAACTGCATTGATCCTGATCTTCTCCTACAGCAGGCAGTTCTTCATTCTCACAGTTCCCATGTTGGCCTTCCTTAGCCTGGACAGTCGACATTTTCCCTAGCATTCCTTTTGTCACCAACATACCTATAGCAGTTTTTCTTGTAGTCCCTGACATCCCTGGCCAGATTTAGTTCTTTCAGGGCTTTAGCTTTCCTAACCTTAGCCCTGACTTCTCAGACAATTTCTCTGTATTTGTTGCAGGCTCCCTGTCCTTGCTTCCACCCACTGTAGGCTTCCTTTTTGTGTTGTAGTTTGTCCAAGAGCAGCTTGTTCATCCATGAAGACCTCTCAGCACTTTTGCCCCACTTACTCTTTCTTGGGATGCGTCACTCCTGAGTTTGGAGGAGGTTCCCCTTGAATACAAACGAGCATTTTGGCCCCCTCTTCCCTCTAGGGCTTTATCACATGCTGCTCTACCAAGCAGATCCCTGAAGAGGACGAATTATGCATTCCTGAAGTCCACAGCAGTGAGCTTGCTAAGTGCCCTCCTCACCACACTAAGGATCATGAACCCCACTGTTTCACGGTCACTGCAGCCAAGGCTGCCCTTGAGCTCCACATTCCTCACCAATTCTTCCATGTTGGTGAAAACAAGGTCCAGCATAACACTTCTCCTCATTTGCTCAAATATAATAGCAAATGCACCCAAACCCATTGTTAAAGTACAAATATCACTGAAATCAGTAAAAAAAAAAAAAAAAAAATTCTTACATTTTCTTTTGGAATACTAGCAATGACTGCTATTTTTTTAATAACCTTGAACAGGAATTTATTCTATATTGAATGTTGCAGGTTTTTATTTGATTATTAAAAGCCCTGTGATGCTATACTGTCCTGGCTGAATATAATTTGTATTATTTTAGTAACTTAATTTACAGTATTGAAAAAGTATAATTTGCTAGTTGTACCTTCTATGCAGTGCTTTCACTGTTAATGCATTCAAGAAAACAATCCATACTCTTTTAAGAAGACCTGTATTAGCTCATATGGCTGCAGCTACTTCTATGTTCAGTAACAAAACTGAAGCAAAAGCTCAGTGAAAGAACACTGACTAACAGAATAAAGCATACATTTTAAAATAGATTTTTGAGATACCATTCTTGCATAGATGTCGTCTACCTTAATGTTAAAATAATGTATTATTTGATTTAATAGGCATGGTATCACTTATTCATTAGAAAAATACAATGAGAACACAACACCATGCTCCTAAAAAAGGTATCACAAAAAGCTAAGAATTACAGCTATAAATGCAGCTTACATTCATCTAATCCTAATTATGGCAGCACTTTTCACTCTTCGCTATTTGAATATTCAAAGCTACTCCTAATTGCCAGAAGCCATTTTCATTTTCCACATATCTTCAAGACTCAATTAAGTTTTTCTAGATACATTTTTTAGAGTTTTAAAACATTTACACTCTGAATATGTAATTTTACTTATTCACGGAGTTTAAGACATTCATTAATGACATCTAAAGGAGAAAAGGAGAGATAATTAAGTAATAGCATTGTTTTCCACTCAAATTAAGCAGAATACAGTTAATTATCTATTTTATAAGGCTTTTATTATACAATGTGTGAGAAGGCCAGAATAGTGGTATGAGTGCAATCTTTCAAGTCTTTTACCAGCCAAAGCATTATAATGAGTGAAACAAACTCAGATTCAGAAACAGACAGTATATAATTATCACTTACATCTTCAGAATTCTGTATAATCATTCAATAATTAATACCTACAATACATGTCAGCAAACTTCTGCTGTACTGTGTTCACTCAATACAAAAAACAACCCTAGGTTTAGGAATTTATGAGTTAAGTCTTGTATTTGCCTCACAATCTAACATGCATTTCACCTTTCCTGAAAGATGTACCACCCAAACACAGAAAGGCTATCATTAGCCGACACCTCTGAAGATCACCCAGTCCCACCCCTGTAAAGTGGCTGAGAAACAGAAGACTGTTTAGATAACCCCAGTGACAAATATTTCTCAACCTCTTTGAGCAACTTATTCCAGCCTTTGATTACCTTTGATTACTATGATTTTTTTTCCTCATATTTAAACAGAATTTTATGTGTTTCACTTTGTGCCCATTGCCTCTAGACTCATCACTGGCTAGTGTCAGGCTCCATCTTCTTTACTGCACCCCATCAGGTATTCAAACACTTATCTAGGATCCCTCTGAGCCTTCCATTCTCCATGATGAACACTCCCAGGTCTCTCAAACACTACCCATTTGTCAGGTGATTCAGCACTTGGATTATCTTTGTGGCCCTTCACTGTAATTGCTTCAGGATATTCATATTTCTACTACAGGGGCTTAGCACTGGGCCCAGCACTGAGAAAAGGAGAGGGATCACCTGCTGCAACCTGTCCAGTGATGCTCTGCTAATACAGCTGAGAAAGCTGTTGGTCACCTTTGCCACAAGGGCACATTGCTGGTTCATGGTTAAGATGGTGTCCACGAGGATCCCCAAAGCCTTTTCTGCAACGTTGCTTTCCACTCATCGTCTTACAACCTGTTCTGGTCCATGGGGTTATTCACCCACGGGCAAAGGACTTGGAACTTTCCTTTCTTCAACATCATTAGGTTGTTGACAGCTTACGTCTCTAGTTCCTCAAGATCACTATAAGCAGCAACATACACATATTGTGTATCAGCCTCTTCTCTCAGTTTGGTATGCACTGCAAACTTGCTGAGGATGCATTCTGTCCTACTGTCCTGGTCAATAATGAAGATTCCCAACAATACTGGACCCACTACTGACCCCCAGATAGAACAGTAGTAATTGTCCTCCTATTGGACTTTGTGCTACTGATCACAACACTCTAGCCCCTGCCACTCAGCCAGTTTTCAAACTAACTCACTGCCCACTTGTCAAGCCGCAGATACTCACAAGTCCAGGGGGTCTGATGGATTCAAATCAAAGTACTGAAGGACTAGCAGATGCTATGGCAGCACCCGTCTTAATCACCTACCAGAGGTCTTGGAAGTCTGGGGACTTCCAAGGTAGCCAGAAGCTACCCAATATTACTCCAAGCTACAGAAACAGCGTGAGGGAAGACTCAGGGAACTACAGACCTGTTAGTCTAACCTCAGTTCCTGGAAAAAACTATGGACAAGATTATACTGGGTACTATTGAAAGGCATTTAAAGAATAATGCAATTATCAGGCACAGTGCACATGGATTCACAAAGGAAGAGTCCTGTTTAAATCATCTGATACTCTTTTATGATAAACTCACCCACTTCTAGTGGATAAGGGAGGGCAGTGCAAGTAGTTTTTCTGGATTTTAGTAAGATTTTGATACTGTCCCCCATGGCATCCTTCTGGACAAGTTGTCCGACTGCAGGATTAGCGGGTACATGATGTGCTGGGTGAAGAACTGGCTGAAGGGCAGAGCTCAAAGAGTTTCAGTGAACAGGGCTACATCTGGCTGGCTACAGTTCACCACCAGCGCTCCTCAGGGTTCAATTCTAGGGCCGGTCCTGTTCTACATATTTATCAACAAAATGGATCAGGAGTTGAATGCACCATAATCAAGTTTAATGATGATATCAAACTGGGAGTTACTGTTGACTTTCTTGAGGGACCTTGCAGAGGGAGGTAGATATACTGGAGCACTGAGCTATGGTTAATGGGACTGAGTACCACTGGCTGTAAACCTAAACTGGGAGAGTGGTGGCTGGAAAGCATCCCTGCAAAAAGGGATCTGCGGAACCTGGCTGACAAGAGACTAAAAAGGAGTCAGCAGTGTACTCTGGCAGAGAAAAGGGCAAACCACATCCTGGGGTGCATCAAACACGACATAACCATATGGTCAAAGGAGGGTCAAAGGATTCAGTGTACCTTAATGCAAAATATTCAGAATTCAGTGGTAACCCGGTATTCAGTGTTGCTGTGGCCTGCGTACTGTGTGAAGTACCAGGACCCATAATTTCATAAGGATGTGAAGGTCCTGGAATGCACCCAGAGAAGGCCCAGCATAAGCAATCCAGGAGGTTCCTCAACTGTGTGGAAGACAACTTCCTTCTGCAAGCAATAGAGGAGCTGACAATGAGAGGTGCCATGCTTGACCTTGTGCTCAACAACAGGGAAGAGCTCGCTGGAAACATGAGGCTCTAGGGCAGCCTTGGTCGTAGCGACCATGAGACGGTCGAATTTGAGATCCTCGGGACAGTGAGAAGAGCGTGCAGCAAGCTCACTGCCCTTCACTTCGAGAGAGCAGACTTTGGCCTCTTCATGAACCTGCTTAGTAAGGTTCCATGGGAAATAGCCTTAGAGGGCAGGGGGGCCCAAGACTCTTGGTTGATATTCAAGAATCACCTAGTACAAGCTCAGGAGTGTTGAGTCCCGACTAGAAGGAAGTGTAGCAGGAGGGTCAGGAGACCTCCTTGGATGGATAAGGAGCTACTGAAGAGACTTCAAAGGAAAAAAGAGGCTTATAAAAGGTGGAAGCCAGTACAGGCGGCCTGGGAAGAATACAGGGATGTTGTCCAAGAAGCTAGTGACCAAGTTAAGAAAGCTAAGGCCCAGTTAGAATTAAACATGGCTCAGCATGTGAAAGATAGCAGGAAAGGATTCTATAATTACATTGCAAATAAAAGACAGAATAAGGACAACACTGGCCCTCTCTGGAAGCTATCAGAACTGGCTACCCTGGATTTGGAGAAGGATGAGGTTAGAAGGCTAAGGTTCCTAATGACTTCTTTGCCTCAGTCTTCACTGGCAAATGCTCTGACCACACCACCCAAGTCTTGGAAGGCAGACACAGGGATTGTGAGAATGAAGACCTTAGTCCCACTATAGGAGGGGATCTGGTTCGAGACCATTTTAAGAACACGAACGTTCACAAGTCTATCGGACCTCATGAAATCCATACATGGGTCCTGAAGAAGCTGGTGAATTAAGTTGCTAAGCCACTGTCCATCATATTTGAAAAATAATGGCAGTCAGGTGATGTTCCTGATGACTGGGAAAAGGGAAATATAACCCCCATTTTCAGGAAGAGGAAAATGGATGACCCTGGGAATTACAAACCAGTCAGTCTCACCTCTGTGCATGCAAAATTTTGTGCAGATTCTCCTGGAAGGCATGCCAAGGCACATGAAAACCAAGGAGGTGCTTGGTGACAGCCAGCATGGCTTCACTAAGGGGAAATCCTGCCTGACCAATTTGGTGGCCTTCTATGATGGGGCTACAGAACTGATGGACAGGGGTAACACACTTGACATCATCTACCTGGAGCTGTGCAAAGCATTCAACACTGTCCCGCATGACATCCTTGTCTCTTAAATTGGAGAGACATCGATTTGATGGATGAACTCAATGGATAAAGAACTGGCTGGATGGCCACACACAAAGGATTGTAGTCAGTGGCTCAATGTCCAGCTGGAGACCTGTAACGAGTGGTGTCCCTCAGGGATCGGTGTTGGGACCGGTCTTGTTCAACCTCTTTGTCACTGACATGGACAGCGGAATTGAGAGCGCCCTCAGCAAGTTTGGCAATGACACCAAGCTGTGAGATATGCTGGAGGGAAGGAATGCCATCCAGAAGGACCTTGTCACGCTTGTGCGGTTGGCTGATGACAGCCTTATGAAGTTTAACCATGCCAAGTGCAAAGTCCTACACCTGGGTCAGAGCAATCCCAGGCACAGCTACAGGCTGGGCAGAGAAGAGATTCACAGCAGCCCTGTGGAGAAGGACTTGGGTATGTTGGTTGATGAGAAACTGAACATGAGCTGGTTTCAGTGTGTGTGCTTGCAGCCCAGAATGCCAAAGGTATCCTGGGCTGCATCAAAAGGAGCGTGACCAGCAGGTTGAAGGAGGTGATCCTGCCCCTCTGCTCTCATGAGACATCACCTGGAGTACTATGTGCAGTTCTGGTGTACTCAACATAACAAGGACATGGAACTGTTGGAACAAGTGCAGAGGCGGGCCACAAGGATGACTACGGGACTGGAGCATTTCCCATATGAAGATAGGCTGAGAAAGTAAGGGCTATTCAGCCTGGAGAAGAGAAGGCTGCATGGAGACCTCCTAGCATCCTTCCAGTATCTGAAGGGGGGCCGTAAGGATACTGGGGAAGCACTCTTCATTAGGAACTGTAGTGATAGGACAACGGGTAATGGGTTAAAACTCAAACAGGGGATGTTTAGATTGTATACAAGAAGGAAGTTCTTCAGTGTAAGGGTGGTGAGGTACTAGAATGGGTTGCCCAAGGAAGTTGTGAATGCTCCATTCCTGGCAGTGTTCAAGGCCAGGCTGGACAGAGCCTTTGGTGACATGGTTTAGAGTGAGGTGTCCCTGCCCATGTCAGGGGGGTTGGAACTAGATGTTCTTAAGGTCCTTTCCAACCCTAACTATTTTGTGTGATTCTGTGATGGGCAACAAAGTTGGTGGAAGGAATGGAAAGCATGTCCTATGAGAACCACCTGCAGATTCTGGGTTTGTCTAGTTTGGAGAAAAGTAGGATAAGGGGCAACCTCATTGTTCTCTGCAACTGCCTAAGAAGGGGAAGTGGAGAGGGGGGTGCTGACCTCTTCTCTCTATGATCCAGTGATAATGAACATTTCAAAGCTGAGTCAGAGGCGGTTTAGACTGGACATTATGGCACATTTCTTTACTGAGAGGATGGTTGAACACAGGAAAAGGCTTCCTAGAGAAGTGGTTGATGCTTGTCAGTATTTAAGTGGAATTTAGGTAACATTCTTAATAATACACTTTAAGTTTTGGTCAGCCCTGAAATGGTCAGGCACTGGTCTAGATAATCATTGCAGGTTGCTTCCAATTAAAATGGTCTGTTATGTTCTGTTCTACTCTATTCTACTCTACTCCACTCTATTCTAGCACCCTGGCAGGTCCCAGCGACTTGTATATGTCCAGTTTATATAAATGTTGCCTAACCTGATCATCCTCGACCAAGGGTAAGTCTTCCTTGTTTCAGATTTTCCCACTGGTCTCAGGCACCTAAACTGCTGAAAACAGATCTTGCCAGTGAAGACAGAAGTGAAGAAGGCACTCAACTTCTTCTAGGATCTAGGAGCAGCTCTCACCACAACCCCTCATCTTCCTTTTCCTGCTGCTGAGCATCTAGATACACTGCATATTCTTATTGTATCAACTGAAAAATTGAGAACTACTAAGAGAAGTAGTCAAGGTCACAGAGAAAATCCAAATTTGTGCATTCTAATGATCCTAAGAGCTGTTTTTAGGACTCATTAGTCAATGCCGCTATTTCCCTGAATAAAATCTTAATTTAATGGGTATAATCGATGAAAAAAAAGGCCATAAAAAAGAAATGGGCTTTATGTCCTTAACAGCAGCAAAGCCTGTTCAAATGAAATGATAACCATCAAAGAGAACAAAATCAATTTGAATAAAATCACTTCGGCAACTCAAAAAATACTTTTTTCCCTATCTTTTCACCTTTCAAAGCAGATTTAACTAGATCCACAACTGAATGAAAACAGATACTCTCTTCAAAGTGGTATCCTTTTTTCCATGCACTTTTTTCCTTTTAGTCTTGCTTAGACTGGGAATCAAAATGTTGAATGTTGTAAGAAAGTTTTTTAGCAAGTACATTTTACGTGCTATGTCTTTTTGCCAAAATAGAAACCAGCCACTGTGAGTAGTGATCTTTTAACTAGAAAGCCAAAAGTTCACTTAGGGCTTTGTTCTCTAAAGTGTTATGTGGATAAGCACGTTTTAAAGCTTTGTTGTGTAAGTGACACTTTGTTCAGCACCTTGCAGAGCTGATCCTTCACAAGTGAATAATAACAATTTACTGATGCCACCATTCTGAAGTATTTAAGAGCAAGACTGTATTTTTGCGGATTAAGACCCCTTCTAGACAAGATTTATTCAAGTACAGGAATTCACTGAAAGCCCTACAAGAACTTAATTTTCAGTTTCAGAATATGCATGCTGAATTTTGGTAGTTCACTGAAGATCAGGCTTCAGAAGCCCCAGTTCTGATTATAACACCTCCACTTACATATGACTATATGGGTCATTTGTGCCATAGGGCTGTACTTGCCACACGTCGAAATTTTGCCTTCCAGAAAACATCATGTTTTGTCCCTTTATAGTCTTGCTGATCATATTCCATTTGAGGAGTTTTGCTGTGCATCTTTTTACTGAAATACTATTACTTATCTATCTATCTATCTATTTATTTCTTTCTTTATACAGACCTATATTACTTCCTGTGAAGGGATGCCCATACCACAGACTAAAATACAACTTAATAGCAGCATGTTCACAGCTACAGAGCTAGACCAAATAGCATATGATAATATTTCATACTTTCCTGTTTGTATCTTTTTTATGGATAGAAAATACAAAGTAGCTCTACAACTAATTAAACATCATAATAGTTTATTATCTCTAATTAATAATGAGGAATAAACGATATCTCTAGAGCCTTGGATGCTTTTCTGTGATTGTTACGATTGATCTTTAATTGTTCCATCTAAAAATTAATTTTCTGTCCTCATGATTATCTTCTTTGAAATACTTATGAACAGGATCCAGCTAACAGCTATTTTGACTAATTTCCCTGAAGATGGTCTGAAATTTTTCATATCACTACAAGGCCTCTGAATAACTTTTCCTTCGTTTTAATAAAATATGTCACTCTTACATTTGCTTTCTGACATATTTAATATCCATCACATTTTCAAGTCATGTAGAAATTATATAGGCTCTTTCTTCTAATCTATCTATGCTACAAAGAGTCTTAAGGCAGTCTTACAAAATGACTGTTTGCGACACTCAAATTCTGTTTAAAGCGCTGAACAGGATGCAGCCAAGCCAGCTATGATGTGGCTGTCTCAGCCACATTACAGAAGTTTGAAAGATGATCTAATTTATGTCAACTGGTATAGCTTCTGAGTCATGTCTCTTCTGCAATACAAACACTCTGACAGCTTTTTACTGTCCTCTGCTTCAGCACTATGTTTTACTGGGTTTCTTAGGAAGGATGTAAAGGAGACAATTCTTTACACGTTCCGTTGCCAGGCATCTTACTCTTTCCCTTAATAACCACCCCTATTAGGACATGTGAGAATTAGCAGCACAAGAAGCTGCTATTTCTGTACAGGTCATTTCAGGGGTGGGGCTGGGAAACAGACATCTGCCTTCAATTCTATAAAAAAAAAAAACAAACAACAAAAAAAACCCAAACCAAACAGCAAACAAAAACTAGGCTAATTACAGAGTTTAAAGTAGATTGCACCAAACCCTCAACAGCAGAGGAGAGAGAAGCTGAGGGAAAGCATACCCATATACCTTTTTTAACAAATTGTTTCCTGCAATGCTGCCTGAATTTAGGACAGATTTCAGCTTCACTGAGTTTGCAGCTCTGTGTGAAATGCAAACAGTTACATTACAGGCTAAGAAAACTGGGGCTGTTCAGCCTGGAGAAGAATAGGCTCTGTGAAGACCTCATAGCAGCCTTCCAGTATCTGTAGGGGGTCTTCCAGTATCTTAAGGGGGCATTTACAAGGGACTCTTCATCAGGGACTGTAGTGATAGGTCAAGGTGCAATGGGTTCAAACTTAAACAGGGGAGATTTAGGTTATAAGGAAGAAGTTCTTTACTGTGAGAGGGGTGAGGCACTGGAACAGGTTGCTCAAAGAAACTGTGAATTCTCTATTCCTGCAGTTTCCAAGGCCAGGTTGGACAGGGCCTTGAGCAACCTGGTCTAGTGGAAAGTGCCCCTGCCTATAGCATGGGGGTTGGAACAAGATGATCTTAAGGTCCTTCCCAAACTATGATTCCCCTCCTCCATGATTTTTATATTTGCATCAACAATCAGCCCATACATCTTATACACAACTCAGGTGTCTGGGGCATAGACTGACCTGATACAATCCATAAACGTAATGAATTTATTTTTTTTTATTTATTTGAAAGACAGTTTCTCTTTGTTTAAGCATTTTCCTTGGTTAGCCTTGAAAGGAAGGAACTGGAGGAGACAATTCCTCTTATTAACTGATGCTGTTAACATAACAAAAAGTAAAACAAAAGATTATTATAGCATCTTAAATTTAAAAGATATTTTCATAGCACTGCCCAATTAATAGCATGAAGTGACTATTTAATCCATTCTTTTATTTTGTTTTACTTCTGATTTTTATCTATTTTGTGGTTCCAGTATGTAGCAAGGATGAATGTATAAAAGATTAACTTTTGTTCAGAAAATACCATAAAGACGTAAATAAGAAAGCTAGCCAAATTGATAATGTCACAAGGTTTCTCTACAAATTGTGCCTGTTTTGAGAGTGGTACAGTATCTTGCGCAAAATTCTGCCACTTACTGCAAAAGCAAGAGAAATAGAGCTTTATTTGAAAAGAGTGGAGTAGAAATAGAACAACAGTTGAGCAACTGAAAAAAGGCAATGCAAAAATATTCTAAAGATTAACTCCGTTCTAGAAACTGGCTGTGCTGCTTACTTTGGTTTTGCCACTGTCTCAAGAGATGCAGTAAAGAAGGGCAAATGACACTTAATTCTTGATCCAGAACATCAATTGGCTAACGATCTTGCTCTGAGCTTCAAACATTTGTGTATTACAAGATACATCTGATATTTCGTAACTGCAGAAGTCTAAGGAAAAATATAAATATGTTGTGTTTTTCTTTACCACCAGAGAAGTCTGCATGACTAGTTTTCTGTGGGAGTAGAAGTAAGACTGGGGGCTTCGCACATTCAAAACCAGATTTGCTTGTTACCATTTTTGCAAAAGAAAAACAACTTGCATGTAAACCAGTTGCTCTTATGTCTGGGTCAAGGGCTGGAAGTATTATACTCTCTATCCCACAAGCTACTTGAGTTTTCTGTGGAAGTTACACATCTACACAGCCTTTTTCTGACACACACAGATTTATTCTGCCTGAATTCGATGACTGCAGGGCAGAAGTTATTTCCCATCCAGAAGCTGTATAACTATTAGGATGATAGTATGCTTAGGCACCTTGCTGAGAGCCTGGGCTTCTTAAAATTAACAGAGTACAATGCTAAAATCATCAACTTTTGTATCCATGGAATCTCTACATTTCCAGACTGATGCCAGAGTACTCATGCCTGCTTACCTAAATTAGTTTAATATAGATGGTTTCGGATTACTTCCTAATCTTGAATACATACATTCTGATACAATCCTATGAGCTAAATCAATGCTACGTGATATGACCCAAGTTATATACTGTGGTGCAGCTATACTGAAGCCCATTGTGTCCAAGGCAGCTTTTGAACTAGAAGCAGCGAGCTGACTCAGTGCAGCTCTAAGCTTGATTGAATTAGTCATGGCTATTACTTCTCAAATGCAGCTATACTGCATTTGGGACTCAGACATGTATTGTTATATGGTTTTGAACTGAGTCACATAGACATTAAAACCCTATCAGACCTTGACAGAAGTCCTTTATTTGTCCTCTATTAACCCTATGGAGCTGTCCCAAGACACACATCTAAGAAAGGAAGTTAAGCACAGAAACATTCAGTGTTGTCAGAACTAATCTCTAGGCACTCTTGAGAAGATAAAAATGAAATGAAAGCCATATACCTACATTAAGCATTTGTAAGTGGCATTGCTGGTCACACTCTTCAGTATGAGTAAGAAAAAAACAGCAGATTCAAAAATAAAATTAATAAAAAATAAAACTAATAAAAAAACCTCAGCATCCCTGGGAGAGTATGGGAGGAGTTCTAAAGGTGAAGGAGAACGAAACAAGTATTGAACAGTGAAGTCCTGAACCCAGATTCCCTTCCCCAGTAAGTAAAAGTTACAACTTTTTTCCTGTTCATTTTAGACACTGTCTTCATTGAGTTATACCAAAAGATGTCAGTGACGAAGCCTGAATATCAGTACTGAAACCAAATGTATTATGTTCTTTTTTGTTCTCCCATTTTCTGATAGCTGACTCCAAAACTGAAGCTCCAAGCTGAGTACTTTATTTGTCATTCTGCTTCTAAATAGATACATGGTGTTTGCACTTTTGTTGTTTCATGGTTGTAGAAAAACTGTTATTTTTGTTTTGTTGCTTACTAGTCTCAGCTTACCAGTGTCAGGGGTGGGGGAGCATAAGAAAGAGAAGTAAGTGTATTGCTTTGATTTCTCCTCTTGATGGGATCCATATGCCACATTTTGGAACTCCAACCCTGGAATTTCACCCAGATTGTATAGTTTCCGTGGTGATTAGGAATTAAGGCCTGTTGTTCAGCTTATACTTTCCTGTAGTTATATCAATATAATGATGAATATACTATTTAATCCACTTTTGGGGCTAGTGTAAGAGAGAACTCTGTGGCCTAACATTAAGTATTGCTACTGTATAGAAAAAAAATTTTCTTTTATGTGTTGAACACTTCAGAGTCACAGGTGATACAATATATTTCACTTATCCATAGGTCAGAATTACTGAGAGTCAAATTTTACTGATAGACCTAATTACTGGTAGCATTGCTGTTTATGGGCATTGCTATTCCAGTTTCCAAACACTCAGAAATCCAGAGAAACCTCAAAGTTAATTCAAATACAGATTTCCTAACTTTGTTAAATGCATGTCCTTAGAACACTGCAAACAAATCATAGAATCATATGTTGGTTTTATGTCATATTAACCATGAAAGCAGACTTAAGTACAGAGAGGTAAATAGGCATGACTACAACACCAGCATCATAGAAGAGGTTCCCTTGCCAAAATTCATCACAGACACCTGATAAATGGGGCAACTCAAGCAAATTTATCAAGTCAAATAGGACTCAGTGTTCACTAAATGTAAAAAAATACTGAACTATGGATGATCTCTGGGTCTCATGAGGAGAATAAATTCTATGCTATATCTTACATTTTTATTGTTTTCTCAGGTACTTTACAAAGCACTCTAAATACATTTAAGTGTTCTGCCTTACACTGAAATAGTAAGTTTCAGACATATGAAAGCTATAAGAAAACCACAGAATTCCAAGACTGCAAGGAATACTTAAGAATAAATGCAATTACATCCAACATATTTATATTCATATGCTGTTCTTCTTTTAATCTTTATGTTTACTTTTACAACATAATTTTGAAATGAGAGCCAAAGAATCAAAAATCTCTTCAGTCTGGTTATAAGATGCCTTTTAATAAACATTTTTTATGAGCAATTTTAGGGTTTTAAAATTATTTTTAAAGGAGAGATTATTCTTTTGAATGTAGTTTACATTCTTTAGTATGCATCCATATAAAGTAGGCAAAGCAGCATGTTCTGTTATCCAAGACATTAGGCAAAATTTACTTGGCTGCACAATACATGTAACTTGATTAAAGATATTTTCAAGTGAAAATCTACTAAAATCATAATCACCTGAAACAGACCCCGTATTTTAGTACCTTATACAATCAAACTATAATGGATGGGCACAGCTACAGGTTGGGCAGAGAAGAGATTCAGAGCAGCCCTGCGGAGAAGGACTTGGGGGTGTTGGTCAATGAGAAAATGAACATGAGCCGGCTTCAGTGTACGCTCGCAGGCCAGAATGCCAACCGCATCCTGGGCTGCATCAAAAGGAGCGTGACCAGCAGGTCAAAGGAGGTGATCCTGCCCCTCTACTCTGTTCTCGTGAGACCTCACTTGGAGTATTGTGTGCAGTTCTGGTGTCCTCAACATAAAAAGGACACGGAACTGTTGGAACAAGTCCAGAGGAGGGCCACGAGGATGATCAGGGGACTGGAGCACCTCCCATATGAAGACAGGCTGAGAAAGTTGGGGCTGTTCATCCTGGAGAAGAGAAGGCTGCATGGAGACCTCCTAGCAGCCTTCCAGTATCTGAAGGGGGCCCATAAGGATGATGGGGATGGACTGTTCATTAGGGACTGTAGTGATAGGACAAGGGGTAATGGATTAAAACTTAAAGAGGGGAAGTTTAGATTGGATATAAGGAGGAAGTTATTTACTGTAAGGGTGGTGAGGCACCAGAATGGGTTGCCCAGAGAAGTTGTGAATGCTCAACCCCTAGAGGTGCTCAAGGCCAAGTTGGACAGAGTCTTGGGTGATATATTTTAGTGTGAAGTATCCCTGCTCATGGCAGGGGGGTTGGAACTGCATGATCTTAAGGTCCCTTACAACCCTAACTATTCTATGATTCTACGATAAAACGCATGAGACTATACAGACTGAATTGCTTAGGGTAGATAGAAAGTGATTTTCTTGTCCCAGGGACTTTTACAATTTGAAATTTCTCTCTTCTCCATTAGGGAAGGGGAAAGCAAAATTTTGGTAACTTTTATAATTAAAAAAACATTAAAATTAATAAATTCTGTGGTCATCCATCTCTGGCTTTTAATAATATTTTTTAATTAAGGAATTCACAAAACTTGCTCCACCAAAAGTTCTGAGAAGGACACAGGTATTTTTTAAAAATAATGAATAGAAACAAAAAGAAGGTTCATGAGAAAACACACATAAATCCATAGGCTACACTATTATATTTCATCCCCTTTAATTATTAGCAACATAGTTAAGTGAAATGCTACTGAAATTGATTTTGAAATCACATCAAGTACTTTGATATGATAATCACACAAGCCCACTTACTACTTCACAGTGATATCACATGGACCAGGGAATTTTTCAGCATCAGATTTATTTAATTATATTAATTATATTGTAGAGACAGTGCTGAAAGAAAAACAGATGTGTTGACAGTTATTGGAGCACATTTTAAGCACTGATAAATACTTTCAGAAATGACATACAACAGGCTAATCCAGCTAAAATTCAAGCCAATCAAAATATACATTAGCCTAACTAATAATAAAACAAGGTCAAATCTTGATGACAGGTTTGCCATTTCTCTTTTATGTGACTTTTATATACTGCAGAAAAATATTTTTAAAAGCATGATATTTCAGCTACCTAAAATAGATGCAACAGCTAAACAGAGTGCATTACTGTAACATTTTATGCAAGATTACTATTAATGTGTGAATATAACACATAACTCAAAAAAAACCCTTAATATTAGAGCTTTAACATGGTTATGAATTTGCTGATGCATCTATAAAAATAACTACTGAATGTAGGTGTCACCACTACAAAGAAAATTGCTGAATTTAAATAATTTTATAACTGGAATATTCTACTAAAATATTCTTACGCAAAATGTAGCTGAATATGTAGCTGAAATCCAAATTGATTAGGATGGCATTTTTCTTGAAAGTAATTAGGACCAAATGAAGTGGTTTCTATGTCTAGAAACCCATGCAGCTAATTCATGTGTTATATTACCTCTAACGATGCTGTATTCCTGATTTAAAAAATTTCTATTTCTACTATTTTTCTGTGGTAAAATTCTACAGACTTACTAAACAAGGCATATTAAAAAAAAAAGTGTTTAGAAATATTAATAGAATTTAGTTATTTGCACATCTTGTCAAAACTGAATTTAAACCATTATTGGCCACTAAAAATAGAATTTATCAGAATCATTTTATAACTTATTTTCTGTATGTACAACAGGAGAGGCATTTACCTCCTTTGAACAGTTATGCTGTATAGTTTTCTGCATGTCTAAATTGTATGTTTAATACAGTTCCTTTTAAGTCCTGTATTTTGAAAAAAAGAAACAACTACTATCTAAACACATCTTCTCATCCAATCACTCATGGTAAATACTAACGGATTATTGATGGTGGTATATTAACTTTTTTTGTCGATACTGCTTGGACATGTTCATTATTGCATACAGCTTCCTACGTTCTCCTATTTAATCACTGTTGGCAGCAAGAAACAGCTTTCATTAGGTGACTATAGCTCATACACTTCTTGGTTAGACAAGTGGAACTGCAACCTTCAGAGCAATGAAGTTTGCAAGAAGCTCCAAAGTAAGACTAACAAATTATTCTTCAGTTTGGACAGAAACTGTTACAAATTAACTATCGAAAGAAACTTAGTTTTATGTTTTTGGGGGGAGGGGAGGTGGCTGCTCTGTCTCCTTTTCTGGTGGGGCTTTTTTGGGGGGGGGTGGTGCCGTGGTTGGGATGGGTCTTTATTGCGGTTTTGTTTTCTTTTTTCCCTTCAGCCTTCTCTGTGTTTATACATGAAATGGAATAAAAGTACAATAAAAACAATCCAGTAAAGATTCCATATATGTTCAATAACACTTGTAATTCTGGGATGTTTTGTTTGTTCATATTTATCAAATTTTGAAATATTTTTTTTTATTTGTGTATGATTAAAAGTTCAAAATTAAAAGGTGCAGAAGACACAATAGGAAGATACACCAGCAGCAGGAGGTACTGAGCATCTTCCAGGCTTACAAGTCTAACGTAACTGTTGCTGATTACAGCATATAAAAATAAATCTGTTGTTGGCTTTCCCAAAGCAATTAATTATTATCAGCATTCTCAAGAAATCGTTCATGGCAACACTAGCAATAAATATAGTGCAGAACAAATCAATTCACAAAATTTCCTTCCATTGTTAAATGGAGCTAATTGCGAGGGAATAACAGGTTTAACTTTTTGTGTAAATCAGAAGTTTGTGTGGCCCATAAAGGCTCCCGAGACCTAATGTATGTCTCTGCCTTCCCTATAGAGGCAAGTAACTCCATTCCAATTTGTCTGTTTATCCACACCCCCTGCACCTTCTCAGCATCAGTCAATATGGATTAAGGTCCACACTGATGCTGTCAAAACTAACCCTTCTCATTTTTTATTAAGGTGGATCACCAGCTCTATTGCATAACTGCATATTAATAATTAATTAATTTCACTGCTCTGTTTCAGACACTCTCCAAGAAGAAAATATTTGGGAGAAGATTAATATAGTAGCTGACAATGATAGCTCTTTGTTGCTATCTTGTGTCTGAAGGCCTGATCTCTGACTACCAGAAAAGAGAACAAGTATTTCAACCCATTCACTCACTGATATCTCAACAGGAAAAGAAGTCTGATTCTGATTTTTGCTTTCCACATTTTCTCTGTAGCAAAATTATTTACTAAAGAACCGAAATTTCAGTTCCAACCTTATGGTTGGAAAATCCATTATTAAGATAACTTTGTTAATTACACTTGCTTATTCTGTTGCTTTAATCTAAATTCACAAGGAATATACAACTGAAAAACAAATTTCATGGTTCAGTGTGTACTTCAATCACACTTTAAAAAATATTTTTGAATGGTTCATCTCTTCCTATATGCTCTCCTCAATCAGCAATGATGCTGTCACAGATGCGGGCTTAAAAGAACATTTCTCCCTGTTTCAAGACAAAAGTTACACCACCTCTGTACCAGCAAATTACTGTAGTAGCTTTCCCTACTTACAGCAAAAATCTGTAGTTATTATTTCTTTATTAGTAACCGTTCCTATTAATTCAGCAGAAGGCTTCAATGAGGAAAAAACTACATGACTCAAATCCTAAATCAGAATTCAAATGCGATAAGGAAACAAGATGTATATTTAACAGATGTCTGTTTTGTAACTCCTACATTAAAATACAGAGAAGTCTTCTTAGTAAGAGCTTAAGGCCATAATGACAGAATCAATCATGACAATTTTAGTTATCAGTTGTTATTTTAATTTATATCCTTATCAAACAAATACTCATGAAAGAGCAAATGCGGTTCAGTGCTCAAGCAGCCTGAGAGTGAAAAGAATTCTCAAAGGATGTTAAACCATTTCTACTTCAGAATTAGTTGCTATAAAATTTAATTTGGTAATATTGGACTACAAATAAAATCACAGAGGAGAAAATCTGGGAAATTTTGAGATGCAACAAGAATTTATGATATATATTTGAAGGAAATTTTCTATTATTGTAGGAGGGACTTTTCCATTCATCTTTTTCATTATGAACTGTTTGTGACCCCACTTAAGGAAGATTTCACAAGAGATACTATCTTTGTCAGGACAAATTTGATTCAAGTGACAGTTGGTGTACACTGCAGTGACTTCAGGTTCTCTGTTTAAAGAAGCTAGCTTTGGAGACTTACAGCTAAAGACAGAATCTAGCAGTTCACCATAAACTCGATTTATCATCAGACATTACCTTATCAGATAGCTCCACATGGTAAAAAATACGCTGAAGGTTTCATTAATTCTTTGGTGTATGTGGCTCAATTCTGACAATATATGGCTTCAACATGAACATTTCACCATGGACTGACTTTATTACCTACAGTTCACATGAACACACATCTATAACTCTTACAAAAGACAGAAACAGCTTCCTAAAGCAATTTTGCCTGTGAATTTTCTTGCCTAGTAGAGCAACTTTTTTTTCCTAGCTTCATTAATTCAAAGGGGAGTTTGCATTATAAGAAAAGATGACAAAATATTACATATGATTAAAGATTTTTCACAGAGGTTTACTGAATTATCTAGACTACTAATCAAACACAGCACCAGAAATCTCTACATATTTCAATAGTCCAGACAGGAAATATCTATGGCCCAAGGATGGCCCACCTCATTAATAGTCCTGTTGTGTTTGAATAAATACGTAAGTAAACCTCCAGACCAGGCTTTGAAGTTCTCTCAATAGTCTAAGTTTCTGTGATTTCTTTCAATTTCACATTTTCCTACTAATAAATTAGCCAAGCTGCTTCTACTGTACACAGTGAATACAGAATTCACAGAAACAGCAAAGATCTGTGGACCTGGGATCCTGTTTGAAGATACTGTAAGGTACTTTCACCTGTCAACTCTTAACAAGTTCACACTCAGACTTCAGACACACCACAGGTCTTGAAAGAGAACTCATTTAAATACTTTTTGTAAACTTGTTTGTAAAATGTTTCCTAGAATATTTACAGACTGAACTGTTAAAATAGATACCAAATTTGCTTTTCTTAGTTATAAATTTAACTGTCAATTATAGAAGTAGGGGTGGTTGTGTCTGCAGATAGTAAATGTTGGAGATTCTTGTAAGTTTATTATGCTGGTGCATATATTTAGGCTTTTTACTAATGAAAACATGGTGGCAGGAATTAAGTATTCAAAACTCTTGCATGAACACCAGTAACACCTCCTGAGCATTCTAAAGCAAGAATCCATGCTAGGTGTTTTTAAAGTCTGCTTAGTTTTGCCTTGGTTTAACCTTCTCTACTCAATCTATAGCAGCTGTAAGACAGAAATAGAAGGGATACTGTCCCTAAAATCTGAAAAGAGATTTCCTAGTTTATGCATATTGAGCATTTAACGAACAAGCACACCCACAAACCTGTCCAGACCTTATCATACAAACTGATACAAGCTGAAACTCAAACAAATACTAAGACAAAAAAATTGCTGTTTTAACTTAAAACAAACAAAAACCTTAGAAATTATTTATTATTTCTTTTCAGTGTGTGAAACACTAGTACTGAACTAAAAAAAAACCCAAACCCAACAATTCAGAATTGGATTATGCATGCATAGCATTCTCAAATTAAACGATTACAAATTTTTTAAAGAAGCCTCAAGTAATTAGGCATTTAAATGTCACTTACCTTCAAAGGAATATGAGTGCTTCTGTAAAAATCCCACCCCAAACTCTCTGGCCATTAAGTATCTATCACAACCGGTTTTCAACATAAAATAAGATTCATTACCCTCATAGTTTCTGTAAACCTCTTCTAAGTGTTCATAAACATTGCAAAGCTCATCTGTTTGTCTCTAGCAAAGCATATGACTGAAGACAGTTGCTTAGCTTTAAACTTTTATTGAACTAGGTGATAGCACTACTTTTCCAAATTTTAAAAGGTTCTCAACCATAAAGCCTACCACGCAAGTCTATTCATCCAAGTGGAAAGATACATGTTGGCTTTTTTCCTCTACTTGCTACATAAAATTTTCCCTTACAACAAAATGGCAATACTGCAACAAAGCTCTCTGTTTCCAAAATAACTATATATCCTCTGCAGAAGCTAACTCTATGTATATTACAGCATGCCTATCTCAAGAAATCCCATTATTTCAGTTGCTAAAAACCTAATTATTACAGTACTCTCCTATTTCTGTTATGAGACCAGTTGGTTAAAAGCAGAAGTACGATGATTATTACAACAAGAATCTGATTTATGTATCTGAATTATTTGCTATCCTCTCTACACTGCTTACGATTCTCTAAATAATACATTTTCAGATCTTCATATAATCTTCCTGGTCTAAAACTAATAAAAGTATTCAAATGTATAATTACATAGCACTGAGACTGTAAAACTGTATGTAAGAGCATAAGATACTGAGAGAAGGTATAAGAACCAGAGCACAGAAGCTCTCTATTTCACATCATTCATGTTGTTTTTAAGACAAAAATCATAGCAAAGCAGGGCAAATACTAGTTTTGTCAAACTGGCAATTAAATTATACTGATGGATGGTCTCATGGCTGAAGAATTATACTGGGATTCATGGATTGTGAGTACAATTCCTGTTTATGTCACATTTTACCTTGATGGGAAAACTAAACTTATCTGTAAAAAATTTCCTCCTATGGATGCTATATGGAATATTTAGGTTGTTAATGCTTCAAGCACTGACAGAGAATTGTAACACCTCATCTTTCCTCTCACATAAGTAATGTTAACAGAAACTCTGTTGTACTTTGTAGACTTATAAATTCAAAATAAGAATTTTTCATTAAAACATCCTAATATTCACTACTGCTTTCTCTCATATACTCCAGTACACACTGGTCAGGATACCAATATTAAAGCATAATGCAATTTTCAGTATATAAACAAAGCCCCTCATTAAAAATCAGCCTTACAATAAATAAGTCAAATGTTCTCAGACTCCTTATATACAGGTTATAAAATAACATGGACATTCTTCCCACAACATTGCCAATATAAGGAGGAAATATAAATCAGTCACTTGAAAATTAGATACTTACTCTTCAAAATAAGCTTAGTCTCTTTGCACAATACACTTATTTTCTGTTGACTGTGAAACCCCTGAGCTCCAGTTATTGTTATCTTCAGAGAATACTGCCAGACTTCAAGATTTTTCAAAGAAATTTCCATTCCTTCCTTACATGAACAAGTGTTGTCTGATTTTTTTTTTTTTCTTTTGCTTTCAGCCATCTCTAGGCTGCAAATTGCTCACCTCTATGTTACATTCAAATTCCTACATTCAAGTGGATAAAGAGAAGCATGAAGATTTTTTCTACAAATTGTCTCTGCAGTCGAGGAAAAGCAGTATCACACCCTCTTCCTTACCCCTTTCCTCAATGTGGGTGAGAGAAACCAGGGACAAAGTTAAGACTTTATTTGTGGCTTTTAAAGAAGGAGAGACCAGAAAGTAGCTTCTCTGGACCTGCTTCTCCTGGGGTACCAACCAGAATGTTCTTCATCATTCCTTTCAGCAATGAGGCAAAGTGAAAGAGGGGAGCTTTACATGTTTCTCAGGCACCTTCTCACCTTTGATTTTATCAACTGGAAATGTTGTACAAGTATCTTTAGTTATGGGTGACTATCAGAACAATTTACAAAGTGCAACTGATATTAGAACAATTAATTTCTCTTTGAACATGTAAAGGTTCTTTTGGGATCCTATTTGGTTTTATGCTCTAAGTCTCAACTCTTTTACTCTTCTTTTTTTTTTTTTTTTACAGAATTTATGATATGGGAACACTCTACTAGGCTTTAGTTAATCTAAATTGCAAAAAAAAAAAAAAGGTTTAACTTTGTGTCAGTGATACAGCATTACAACACCACAGTACTTAAAGATTTCGGAATCTAGTTAATTCACCCATAATAACTTAAACTGGGGAAGTTTACATTAGATGTAAGGAAGAAATTCTTTACTGTTAGGGTGGTGAGGCACTGGAATGGGTTGCCCAAGGACGTTGTGAATGCTCCGTCCCTGGCGGTGGTCAAGGCCAGGTGGCACAGAGCCTCGGGTAACATGGTTTGGCAGGAGGTGTCCCTGCCCACGGCAGGGGGGTTGGAACTGGATGATCTCAAGGTCCTTTCCAACCCTAATTATTCTATGATTCTACAATTCTATGATGTCACTTCCTATGGTGGGAAAATTGTCTTCTTAAGAGTAGTCAACTGTTTTAAAATCATATAATCAATGAAAAAGTGTTCCCAGAAAAATCTGATTTGTTTTATAGAATTTACTTGCAGTGGATGAAGACAACTTTTTACTTTTTAAGCCACAAAGCCCAGCATAGATGACTTAAAATTTCAGAGGGCAAGCATACAGGGATGCCATCAGCAGTAGAGGAAACACTTTTCTTAGACTAGTAGATCTAATTTCAAGCACTGACAAGACTATTTTCTTCCAAGCCAGATGAGTGCATGAGAAGTAAAGGTCAGAATATATAGAAGCCTGCAATACTATCTGTCTAAGGTCTGCAGCTACTGTATTTCTCTTTCACAAGAAGCCCATAAATTTCCAAAGCTGTCTACAGTAATAGCTGTCTTATACTTTAAAGATGCAATGGATGTCTCAAACTTTGGATGACAGACCATTTACAAAAATTGCTCTTAGTGATATTATACAACTACTCTGGAAACTTAGGAGGCATTTATCTGGAAAAGCCAATCCATTTCTGATGATTTTTGACACTAATATGTACACGGTTTGTGGTTTGTTGTGTTTTTTTTTTTTAATAAAAAGAGGAAAAGAAATGAAATTGAATTAAAAGTAAAGGTTTCAAGGTTCCATTTAAACACAGAAAACAGAGCTTGAATATATACTATCATATAAAGTTTTCCAGCTTCACAGGAGGCCTACAATGTTACTTATTTTAGCCAACAAAAGAATATAATCTAGTTTGAACAACTGCATTTGCTCAGAACAGTGTTCTAATGAAAATACAAGCTTCTTGGGAACTCACAAACTTGGAAAAATCCAAGTACCCATCTTCTGAATTTGAAGCTTGCACAGCACTAGGCAGGAAAGTGTACCCTTGCCAAAAGCTACTGAATTAAACCAACACTGCTACAAACAGCGTATGAATTAAATACACTTTCATGTAAAGAAGGTTCAAGTAGATTTCAGTTCTTTATATGATTTTCATTCTCATAATGGAAACTTTGGAAAAAGGATTAACTGTTTTCTTTCGTCTGCAATTAATGGAACTTAGTGTTGCCATTCCCAAGGCAAGTAATCAAGTGGTTTTGCCTTTTTAAAAATAGAGGTATTTCATAACTCTGTTCCCTTTAAGCTTATGTTTCTCATTAAAAAAAAAAAAACAAAACAAAACAAAAAAAAAAAAAACCCAAAACCACACAACTCACTCATAATCACATATTTGGGTTTCTGAAAAGGAAAAATAAAATAAATTAAAAAAAAGGAAAAAAGTATGAATTCTCAGGAGTGACAGCCTGTGGAAATGATACAGGCCCTTCAAACCAATGGTGAAAATTTTCCCAGTTCTGTGAACCACTGTGACAACATAATAATTTAGTCAAATAGCCACTGTTGCAGTTGAAATGGAACCACAATCTGAAATACACTGTAACAAACCTTTGCCTGTCAATCTAATTTTCCTACTTAAAATTAGTTGAGTGGTGCTTCTTCCCCAAATGAAATTACCTGTGTTTCCAGCAGAAAGATGGGTGTTTTTTTAAATTAGAATTCTGAAGAAGGAAAATTTCATGTAATAATTATAATGAAATAGTCATATAATACATCTATTGCATTATCAACAGTTTAGAGGAAGGCAAATTTATGACTGTATTGATTTTGACTGGGAGAGAGTTAAATTTCTCCATAGTATTTTGTACAGGGCAAAGTTCTGAATTTGTGATGAAAGTAGCGTTGATAACATACTGATATTTTAGTTACTATTGAACAGTGCTTACACAGCATCAAGGTCTTTTCTGCTCACACTGTCCTGCCAGCCAGCAGGTGGGAGATGCACAAAAACTTGAGAGGACACAGCTGGGAGAGCTGAACTCAGCTGACCAAAGGGATATTCCATACCATATGACATTGTGCTCAGCACCAAAACTGAGGAAGAGTTTGATAGGGGGTCCACTGGTTTGGCCACTGGTTGCTGGTGAGCAACTGTTTTCCATTACTTGTCTTTCTTGGGTTTCATTCTCCTATCTGCTTTTTTCTTTTTCCCCCGCAATTTTTAAAATATTATTATTTGGTTCTAATTACTAAACTGTTGTTACCTCAATCCACAAGTGTTTTTCTCACTTTTACCTTTCCAGTTCTTCTCCCACCCTAGCGTGGGGGGGAAGGTAGATGAGCAAGCAGCTGTGTGGTGCTCAGTTGCTGGACAGGGTTAAACCACCACAATGACCAAGTTTAAAAGTGAAAAGCAGGAACTCACATATAGGAATGAAACAACATCAATATTTCCCAGGGTTTGAAGAACTAGTATACGAAACCTAACACACGTATTTTCCCACCTGTAGTGTTGAAATCTCACCAGATTACAGAAAACAATAAAGGTGAGCCCCCAATACATTCTGACAGTTTATGAATGGAAATAATTAAAAAGCAAATCAGTAATAACATCCCTATGTTTTTTCTAAAGGTATCTTCAAAAACAAATCTGGTAACTAGGGATAAATCTGTTGCTGTTTTGTCAGACCATTCAGAAAAGGATTTATAAACTTTTGAGAGTCTGACAAGCAGGCCAGCCTGACACATCTACTGAAAAACTCCTGCACAGGTTTTAAATGGATACTTTCAATTCTTTTTATGTAGAAACATATATGTTTTATATAGAAACACTGGTTTGGCTTCAGAAGATCTCTAGCTTCTTTATACTACTTTGAAGAAATAGCATGCAACCAGGATGGCATAAAGAGTTTTGGTTTTTATTTTTAAAAACAAGCTTGTATGTTCCCCAGTGGAACAGTGGAGTAAGTGGGAAATGACAGATAATATCTTTAATTGATAACGTCACATTGCTTCCCAGGAGAAATTTCAATAAATTATTGTGGGACACTTAATACTAATTTATTTCTTAAATATAAGTGAGTTCAGCTCCAATACAACCTACTAACACGAATAAGTTCCTTCTATGACTAAAAATGTTCCTATAAAAGATTCAATTTAACAGGTGCTTAAAATAACTTCCATTAAGACTGTAACCAAAACCTACAGTAAATGTTTCATTAAGTACAGAAGCAGTCAATTAAAAATATGAAATTAGTTACCCTCTTCCATAACTGTGATCCTGTTTTTATAAGCTACATGATGTAGTTAATGATTTTAATCTGCTTTTGCTCTAGCCATGACATTTATAAAGTATACTTGAGATCACATGCAATGCATGTTAATTAGTAGCATTCACAGATACTGTTTGATTAGTTAGCCAATTTAATTAAAAAATGTTACTTTTTATTTTTATGGACTTTTTTCCCATGGTTTATTGTACAGAAACAAGTTTTGCTAAGCAAAGTATAATTTATTTGTCATTCCATTTGTTGCACTTTGTTCTCTAATCAAAAATACCCAAAAATGACAGCACCCCTGAATTTCTTGCCAGTAAATGCTGTTATAGCAGAAAAATAAACTTTCTGAAAAGTGTCAAAAGTGTCTTTTATGAAGTTTTTTGTTCAAAGAGCTGAACTTCTTAAAAAAAATAATTAATGTATTCCGTGCCTTAGCCAGAAGCAAAAGAAAAAAAGGAACGGTTTAGTTATAATCTGTTACTGTTTTTTGGATGCAAACATGGCAAAGCAATCTAGATATTTTAAAATTAAATCATAGAGTTGGAACAGTATGCTAACCTAAATCTGTGAGATGGACTGTTGTTTGGGGGCTTATTATTGGGAAAGGACTGGAAGTACACATCACTAACGTTTAGCACTGGGCTCTAACTACTCTATTAATGCTGAAGTTAAAATTTTTAAGTCTTTAAATGTTTTAATTATCTTTCAGTACTTTAACACTTTAAAGATCAAGTACTATTCTTGCTCTTTAATTCATTAATCCTTAATGGACTAGCTTTGTCATGTCTCTCAGACGGTTTCTTTCAGATGCCTAACTTTTTATTAGAAGTGGCAAAACAACCACGAGCCAACATTTCACTGACCATGAATTAACAATAGGGCAACTTCCTAGCACCACAGAGCCTCCGCAGCTCACTTCACTTGCCCATTAAGCTGAATCTAGGACTAGTCCACGAACCTCTTAGTTAAAAAGGACTCTTCTGTATTTTCCCCAAAACCAAGCATTTGCTAAAACAAGGATTTCTTTTTTAATATTTTTTTTCATGGATCACTTCTGGTATTAGTCAGAATTCAAAGGAAATATAACAAATACAAATGTATGTAACTAACATAAATAGGTGTTAGCTGCTGGACTGGATGAAGACACTTAAGATGGGAAAAATAAATCACAGGCATTTGCAGTAGGATGTTCTGAACCACGACTCATTAATGGTCTTCAACTACAGTTTTGTGGGAAGATAATAATCTGCTCTCTTTGCTCACACAGAATGATAACAAATGACCCAAATACATGACTTTATTTTACTTATTTTTAATACATAACCCTTAAATAATGGAATACAGGCAATTCTACCTTGCTGACAAAGCCTTCAATGGCATGGTTGAATTACAGATTTTGTAGGTGAAACACAGTCTGGTTTGGATTTAAACTGGATTTAGTTTCATCATCAGTGAATTCAAGTCCTTGCATTCCGTTAAAAGAGTCCAGAGCAATTCTGTCTTGGTTTGTGGAGTTTAAAAAGCATTGGTTTTCACACATGACACAGAGTGACTCCTCACACAATGTTAGGAAAATGAGTGACTCACAATGCATCACCAGTGCTTTCTTGTAGCTGCAGTTCCCATATGAATATTCTATGTGTAAATTATAATGTTTAGTGTTGATGCTACTTCTATGGTTATAAATCAAATATTAACTGACAACAGAGCAAAAGTCTTATATGAAATAAAAGATCACAAGAACATGAATTATATTTGATTAATGTATTTTTTACTAATTAAGTCAATCTTCCATTAGTTTAATTACAGTTTTACACCTTTCTGATTAGAAAGCTAGTTTAATGACTTTTTCCACACTCTGAGTTGTGAAGTGTGTTCATATTAAGATTCTGTAATGAAAAATAAAACACTAATCTGAAGAACATCCTTCAGGCAGAATAAAGGAAGAGTTGTGACATTTAACCTGTAAAAACAAAGCAAAGAGCAGACAATTGTAGGTTTGCATATATCATACTTGAGTAATATAATCATTATTAAACAGTGCAACTAATGAAAAAAAAATCAAAGAAATATTGTATAAATTAGCCTACAAGCAGTTATGTTTAAAATAATAAATCATGTTCTCTGTAATGTATAGGTTAATAACACTGCAAGTATAAAATGATGCAGCCCACTGAAGTGATTTCTTGATGTGTGCAAAAAAAGCTGAATTTTTAACTATCAGAAATCCCATTTACCACTGGCTACAAAATGAACACCTTTAGAGAGCTGTTACTATTTTGAAGCGGCACGTCAAATACCCCTGAGAAAACGTTTTGATGACATAAATGACAGCTGCAAATGTATTCTCAATAGACTGAAAGAGAAGACACAAGTCCAGTTTCACTGAAAGTGGCAGTTTTGAACACCCTACTGAAGTTACACATGACAAAATGAGAAAAAGGCAAGACAGATTCTGTAAAGGAAATACATGCTTCACAAATTTAACAGACTTCTCTGAAAGGCTCAATAAACATGCAGATAAGAGAGAGAGCCAGTCAATACAGCCTGTTTGGGTTTCAGAGAATTATTCAACAAGGTCTTTAAAAAAACAAGCCTTTGAGAAAGTAGGATGTCACATAAAAAGATGGAAGACCCTTACAGAAGTAACCACCACTTAAGGAATAGGAGACATGATACAAGAATAAATGATCATTTTTAACTGTTGCCATTGACCTTGTTGGTGCTGCTCTTTTCAGCAGCTCCAGAAATTACTCACAAAAAGGTGTGAACTGCCCAGTGATGACATTTAATGGCTGTATTCAAATATAGAGTACTAAATTGAGGTATGTGAGCCTGAAGTGATTGGTAAAAAAGCCAAGAAATTAAATTCAACATACATTAATGCAAAATATCACACATGGGAAAGACAAATAATTTGTACAAACTATGAATGCACTACTACCACAGGGAAATTTTCTGTACAAATATCAGCTCAATGCTCAGCAGTCATCAAAAATGCAGACTGAATAGAGTATGATCTACGTATTTGTTTTAACTGAGGGATGAATGGCTACTTCAAGAACAGAACTATCTAAGCAAGCAGTATGAAGTATGTTCCAAGATGAACAACAGGACCTTAGTTGAAAAAACAGTAATGGTTAAAAAACAAAACAACATAATAGGAAAGATGGAAACTTGGAGCTCTTAAAAATATTTTTAGAAGAGTAGAACTCTAAACTGAATTACAAAAAAAGATTTAATTTTTAAAAGAAGAAAAAAAAAAATCTCATTATGCAACTGCTCTTAATTTTCAGAAAACAGAAAGAATGTTCCTCTTACCCATTATAACAGTATTTCATAACTGAGGAAAAGGAATTAGCTAATTTGGCCATTTAATAATTTTCATTTCTCAACACTTCCTGCCTGACCAATTTGGTGGCCTTTTATGATGGGGCTACAGAACTGATGGACAGGGGTAGAGCAGTTGATGTCGTCTACATGGACTTGTGTAAAGCGTTCGACAATGTCCCACACAACATTCTTGTCTCTCAATTGGAGAGACATGAATTTGATGGATGGAGAACTCGGTGGATAAAGAACTGGCTGGATGGCCGCATACAAAGAGTTGTGGTCAATGCATCAGTATCCGGCTGGAGACTTGTAATGAATAGTGTCCCTCAGGGATCGGTGTTGAGACTGGTCTTGTTCAACATCTTTGTCACTGACATGGACAGTGGGATTGAGTGCACCCTCAGCAAGTTTGCCGATGACACCAAGCTGTGTGGTTCGGTTGATACGCTGGAGGGAAGGAATGCCATCCAGAGGGACCTTGACACGCTTGTGAGGTGGGCTGATGCCAACCTCATGAAGTTCAACCATGCTGAATGCAAGGTCCTACACCTGGGTCGGAGCAATGCCAGACACAGCTACAGGTTGGGCAGAGAAGAGATTCAGAGCAGCCCAGCGGAGAAGGACTTGGGGATGCTGGTCGATGAGAAAATGAACATGAGCCGGCAGTGTGCGCTTGCAGCCCAGAAATCCAACCGTATCCTGGGCTGCATCAGAAGGAGCATGACCAGCAGGTCAAAGGAGGTGATCCTGCCCCTCTACTCTGCTCTCGTGAGACCTCACTTGGAGTATTGTGTGCAGTTCTGGTGTCCTCAACATAAAAAGGACGTGGAACTGTTGGAACAAGTCCAGAGGAGGGTCACGAGAATGATCAGGGGACTGGAGCACCTCCCATATGAATATAGGCTGAGAAAGTTGGGTCTCTTCAGCCTGGAGAAGGCTGCATGGAGACCTCCTAGAAGCCTTCCAGTATCTGAAGGGGGCCTATGGGGATGCTGAGGATGGACCCTTCATTAGGGACTGTAGTGATAGGACAAGGGGTAATGGGTTAAAACTTAAACAGGGGAAGTTTAGATTGGATATACAGAGGAAATTCTTTCCTGTTAGGGTGGTGAGGCACTGGAATGGGTTGCCCAGGGAAGTTGTGAATGCTCCATCCCTGGCAGTGTTCAAGGCCAGGTTGAACGAGGCCTTGGGTGATATGGTTTAGAGCGAGGTGTCCCTCCCCATGGCAGGGAAGTTGGAACTTTATGACCTTAAGGTTCTTTCCAACCCTAACTATTCTATGATTCTATGATTTACCTTCTTCCTTTTGTTTACAGCTTTTAATATCTATAAGAATTAAAAAAATGTACTACATATTAGTATTATCAGAGTGCATATGACACTTCCCAGATAACTAGTTAAGTAGCTCCACCTCTGATATACAGCTCTGTGTCACTGCTCCCATCCTTATCAGCAAAACCTTTCACCAGAGCTGGCAAATGCCTTTGAATTCAACAGCTCTGTATTTTATGATGAAAAAACCCTTTCTCACTGAAGAAGATTTCAAGGTTCTCCTTCTGAAGAACACAAGCACAAATGAATGAACATGTACTGTGCAGTCAAAGAAAAAAAGACAGTAATTGTGTCTTCAGAATAGGGTTTAACAAACATGCAGAAAATACAGCAAGGGGTGCATTCTTTGAATAACAAATGAAAAACATAGTGAAAAATTGCTCATTAAGCAAGTACTGCCAATTCCATAAATCAAATGAGGCAGGATCTTACAGAAAAAAAGCATATAATTAGACAATTAAATGACGACATAGTGCACACAAACAAGACCAAATTAAAATATTGCAGGGAGTCCCTTATTTGGTTTGGTTTGGTTTTAATTTTCTGAATTGCCTGTTTAATCTTTCAAGTATTGTCAAAGATTAACTTGCTTGTTCTTTTTAGCACACTATAGTCTTTGCACCATTTTCTATTAACCAGCATTTACAAATTAGCTCAATTACACTACAGGAAAATACAGATTAAAACACAGTTACCATAATAGCTTCAGTAACCAGCAATCTTGCATTAATGGGAGTTCTAACCATCAAACAGCTGCATCTCTGGATGGGACTGAACACAGTTACATACTGCTATGCTGCCTGATTTGAGGGACCTGTTCTGGTCTCAGAGCTATGACACAGACCTACAGAAGACCAACAGTCTTTCTGGTGTGTCAGCACGTTTTAGGTCCTTCACAACAACCTATTTACTTAATATTTAAACAATAAAATCCAACTCTACCTGTATAAAGCTAAGTCCATATATCCATCTTCCTGCTTAAATTAACTGTGAGGAACATTCTGTCAGTATACACACACTTGGTCACTCAGTATACAACATAAGCACCTGCTATTTAAGTTTGTTCATGTGCAGGCCTTCTTTATGGCAAACTCACAACCATTAGTTCCTCCTTAGTATTTCTGTCTACTTTGCATTGCCATTTGACCTCTCAAAGGTGCCATATGTAGCAAGCACTGTTCTGGAAAGGGACAACATTTACTGTTTGCTGAATAGCATATTATTCTCATGAAACCTGAAAAAATCACCACAGGCAAAGAAAAGCAAACCAGCTGTCAAGTGCCAATAAACATTAATTTTTTACTTTGAAAATTTAATTTTCAACTGAAGATCTTGCCTGCAGCTCATTTTCTACAAAACATATACACAGTGACCAGAAATGCCCTCTCTGATTACTTTTCTCTTGAATTAATAGCTAACAGCTCAACATCTGTAAGTAAAACCAAGCACCTAAGAAAAGGACTGGCAGCCTATCCATCTGGTTTTACATTTGGATGTACTACTAACTTAAAATTCCTAAGCAAAATTAAATAATCTATGAACTGCTGTCTCTAAGGAGAAAAAAAATCAACAAAACCAAACCATGAGAACAATGAAACATCTGACATTTACTCTGATACCTATGAATCAAAGTTGTCATTAATATCAATACAAAATGTTATTAATATTCAAGGCAATCTCTTTTTATACTTTTATAAATGATGACTAATTTGGTATTTACTAGATACACTACAGACATACAGTCTACTCAAAACTTATTATAAACTGAGCCTATACAGGTGGGACAAAGCCACAATTCTTGGCTCGTATTCTTCCAGGAAGCCAGACTCACATCTGTGCCATGAAAGCATTCTGAAACTTTTGCAGTGTATTCTCCTGGAGAAGAAGACAGTCGCTTCAGAAAATATCCAGATGAACTTCACTATGCAGCCTTAAGAAATTTCGCAAACTGTCATTTAAGTTTTTTAGTGGTTTGTGCCATAGCCACTTGGATGAGGTTTTTCACATGATTAGTTCAGTGCCTGTATTCTTTGAATCAGCACAGCAGGCAGTCTTGATCCCCTGCAACAATATAATCCTCTTCCTCCAGAGTCTCCAGGATACTGGCATCCTCCAAATATTGTCATCTGCCATATTTGGGTTTGGTTTTATAGATACAGCATGCACTGCTCCCCACTCTCTCCTTTATTTACCTACTCTTAATCACTCAGGAATGCTGCATACTTCTAGACTGAGATTGAACCGATAGTTTTTCCATGATTACTGCAAACCATCCATGTTTCCAAACAGACAAAGGAAGCGCACAAATGCAGACGGCAGAGAGACTCTGAATCTAAAGGAAGTGCTCAGGACAGAAACTGGACTCCTTTCCTATAACTGAGTTACTGCAATTTCCCAGGCTTAGCTCAACAGATGGATGAGTATTTCTTCAAAAGATTGATGGCTCTATGTCACTAAATATATCTCGATTACGTAGGTTTTTTTTGTGTTTTCTAGGCATGGATATGCTGAAGTGCTGGATTACAACCTTGGTGGTCAGAAATCTGTAATATTACAATAGAATTTTTTGGTTAAGCAACTGCAAGTTAATTTGATCTTCTTATTCTATTCCAAAATGTTTTGCAACTACATATGATTTCAAGGCAAAAAACTGGCACATTTCCAGTGAGAAATTCAGGCTCATTAAGAGTATTCAAAATATGGTACTGCAGGAGCCCGCATTGTTCGTATCTGATATCATACACAAAATCATGGAGTATTATTTTTACTTGACTGTTCATCAACATGAAGTTTATACAGTGACTACTCCTGCCTGAAAAGGTACAATATGAGTGATCTGGCAGGCTTTCAAAGTTAGCCATTTTCTTACATTGACTTCTGTCATACAGATTATACAGCTAGTCTGAAGTGGAAAAATGATGATTTTTGTCTTCAGGTAGAGAAATTCCAGTAATCTCTTTCTCCCTAGTTACTAACTAACTCATGCAGTTCCTCTGACAGGTGAAAAATGGGAGCTCATTCTATCATGGGAATTCTCATTGCCTCTACAGTCAACCTAAAACAGAACTGGACACTGAACAGCTATTGAGGGTATTTCAGTTTTAAAAGTGTAAATACTCAAGATCTTACAGAATTATTTTTCTAATGCATAGTAACCCTTCTTAAAATTTGACAGAGTAATGATTTTGACAGCTGTTCAAATTACCCCATTTTCAAAAACTAGTACATTATTTATAAAATGTGTTACTGTATAACACAGTCTTCTGTAACCACACAGCACCCAACAGAAATGACTGGCTCCATTGTTTATCCTTTCAACATAAAAAGAGTGGGGAAAAAAAAAGTGTATTTTATTAGGATTAAAGGTCATATAAATTACATGTTATCAAGTTAATGAATTTCTCATATTTTTTTTTCTATCCAGCCTACATGAGCATATCTTATAGAAATCAGAAACAAAACTTGCTCCAGGTGCACCTGACTAGCTCATTTATCCTTTCCTGACTGTCTTTATCCACCTTCCCTTTCAGCTTACATCACTTTTCTAGCTACAGACAGTTTAGATCACAGACACTTTGCAGTCACATGATTTTAAGTTTCCCTATGATGACTGCAGGTTTTAGACACTAAGCCCACTTAGGCATACTCTATTTTAGTCTGAACATTTCTTAGCTCGGCATAAATTTGTATACCAGATGCTGCCTTATAATTAACACATTGGGATTTGGGAGCTGTAGATTTTTCTGGTTACAAACTTTCCATCAAACCGACATCTGCGATTTATGCTTCCAACTTGCTTTCAATACATTTACATAATCTGTTCAATATAAGGAGAGATCATAAACTCTCCTTACATATTTTGAAATAGATTCCACAGAGACAGCTAAAACCAAATCAAAGAATCTCTTTTACAGTTATGAGTATTTTAAAACATGTATAATCAAACCTTCACAGAACAAAAATACATTTTAGAATCACAGAATTACTTAGGTTGGAAAAGACCCTTAAGATCATCTCCAACTGGAAACCTAATACTGCCAAGTATTAGGCAGTAATAAACCTGAACTACGTCCCCAGGTGCCACATTTACAAGTCTTTTAAATACCTTCAGGCATTTCCCTGGGCAGCCTGCTCCAATGTGTGATAAATCTTTTGGTGGAGAAATATTTCCTAATATCCAATATAAACCTGCCGTGGCACAACTTGAGGCCTTTTCCTCTTGTTCTATCACTTGTTTCCTGAGAGAAGAGACTGACACCTTGCTACAAACTTCTTTTATGTAGCTGTATAGAGTGATAAGGTCTCCCATCAGCCTTCTTTTCTCCACATTAACCCAACCTAGTTCAGTCAGCTGTCCCCCATAAGTCTCATCCTCTAGACCCTTCACCAGCTTCATTGCTCTTCTCTGGACATGCTCCAGTACCTCAATGTCCTTCTTGCAGTCCAAGCGTGGTTTACCACTGCTGAGTACAAAGCGACAACTACTGCCCTGGTCCTGCTGGCTATGATATTTCCGACACTTGCCAGGTTGCTGTTGGCCTTCTTGGCTGCCTGGGCACAAGCTGGCTCATGTTCAGTGGACATCAATCAGCACCCCCAGGTCCTTTTCCACCAATCAGCTTTCCAGCCACTCATCTGCAAGCCTTACATGGAGTTTTTGTGGCCTAAGTGCAGGACGCAAGACTTTGCCTTGCTGAACCTCTACAACTGGCCTCAGGAGATTGATCTAGGCTATCCAGATCCCTCTGCAGAGCCTGCTTTCCTACCCTTCAAGCAGATCAACACTCACAGACAACTTGGTGCTGTCTGCAAATTTACTGAGGGTGCTCTTGTTCCCCTCAGCCAGATCATCAATAAAGATATTAAACAGAAATGACCCCACTCTGAGCCCCAGGGAAAATTGTGCTTCCTCCAAAGGGGAAGGAGGAAAAAAAACATTACTATTTGCTTGGGAAATACAAAGCATGAAAAGGAGGTTCAGAAACTGAAATTTGTAACCTTTCTCTAACGCCTGAAAGTTGTTATCTTGGATTTTCTCATTTTAGTTAGGAGCATTGCAGAAAATAGGCTCCATCTGAAGAAGGCGTAAAGCAGAGCATGCCTGTGCATGGATCTTGGAAGAATGAACTTCATACTGCCATGGTTCTTTCCTCTAGTCTGCAAAACTGCTGTTGACATATGGGCAGTTTCAGTGTCTTTTCTCTGGAAGACACACACAGCTCTCCCCCAGGACACCTGCCAGGGCCATCCAGTAAATCAAATTGATCATATTGATGGGAAAGCTTGTTTGGTGCTCCAAAGGATCTTAGGAAGTAGAGGGGCATGAATTGCTCAGAATCAATACTTCTGAATGCAAGTACTTTAAAGTATATATTATGATATTAGGGTTCATTCCAGTGAACATTTCCAATAAGGACTGAACCTCACGGACTACTGTGAGGTACCTTCATAACTGAAATCTGCGTTACTTGCAATATCTTAGAAACTTTCTCTAGATGGTTTACAAAAGAATTAAGTATTAGGAGAACATTACTGCATTAAAGGGGATTGCTGACTATTAAAATTTAATTTGTCAAAGGCTATAGGAGAAATTTTAAATATTATGATGAAAAGTGTGCATACGTGGCTATCCAATATTACTGGAAATTAATACTTTCACAAACGTAAGTAGGTAGTCCATACTTAAAATAATTAATTTAAAACAAAAAACACAAGAAAAAAAGAGGGAAAAAAATACTGAAAATGCTTTTATGTTCTGCTCCAAGTATTCAACAAAATAAGCAAAAAAAAAAAAAATCAAAACCAAACCAAAAAGCAAAACACCCAACCAGAAATAAACTGAATAAATAAGAAATATGAATGAACATTGGCTTTCAGTCCAAACACCACTGTAAAATCACCTTCCAATATTTCTTTAGACAATGTATCTTGATTAAAGCTTCCCAGCTGCCTGGCAGGATACTTTACTCTGAGCATTATTTATTCAGCTAAAGGAAACCATAACTACAAGGGTTTTTCCATTTTTTCTGGAGAAGCCACATAGTGAATTATTTTAAAAAAGGGGAAAGAAACCCCAGAATGATGGGGGGGTTTCTGATGTCTTTGTATATTCATTTTGTATCTAGCAGTTTCATCAGGAAAATAAATCACAGAGTATATGTTTATGCATCTGTATACATAAAAGTATAAACTAAAAACTGTTTTATGTATTTGTGTAGTATTTGTGTACATGGTTTTTCTTTTTGTAACACCAGAGGTCAATATTTATTTACATTTGTAATAGCAGATTACTATCCTAATGTAACTACAAATTTATAGATTTATATTTCTGGATATCTTTAATTCACAGGGAGTATTCTGACTAATACTATAAAGGAAAAGAACATTAATACAAAGACTAGTCATTTCTAATAGGAAAATTAGAGACTACTATATTAGAGACAGCTAAAATCCAATACTTGTAAGAAAGACTGATTACACTGACATTAATACATATTTTATTCATTAAAACTCAAAGGCAGCATGCCAATACAACCTCCTTAGTAAAATCATCTTATTGTAGCAGACCCAGACCTCAGGTGCCCACAGGCACCACCATAAATAGAGACACTAAGAAAATCAGTCAGAGAGTCACAGAACGTCATACACCTGGAGAACTGAAATTCAGAAGATGTACAAGGTGAGGGAGAGGCAGGGCTCTCAGGTGGTGTGTTGCCAGGGGAAGGCTACTGAAACCCCTGAATCTTCTCTCCATGAGACGGTCAGAGCAAGGCAGGGGTTGCACATCAGAGCTAAAGATATAAACCAACGCATCAAGAGGACATGAATATATACTGCTCTGTAATCCAGAACATCTTATGCTTGCCATCTTTAAATTCCAACACATTCCATCTGTGATCATTACAATCAACTAGCACCTGCACGAATGTTTTTTTCCCTCTGACTGATGTAAAATAGAAGTCTGAGAAGTTAGCATAAGTTTGATCGGACACTTCCGAGATTTGCTCTCAAATGTTCACAATCCATGTTGTCTGATGGCTCATGAATACTTATTCTTAATTTAACGCTACCTAGTGAAGTCACTGGGCAAAGTAACACTGGAATGCAGTGTAGGTTTCCTGACTTTAAGACCTTCTTGGGACTCAGCATTAGGTTTATGGTTGGACTTGATGTTCTCTAGAGTCTTTTCCAACTTAAATAATTCAATGATTCTATTCTATGATTGTATGATTTTAAGTTACAAACAACATAGATTAAAAATATACTAAGAATGAGTAAGCCAGCTATTTTCCTAGCTCCATTAGTTAATAATTAGGCTTTTTTAATAATAGCCACCTGTTAAAAGATTATTGAAAGCATGTCCATGACATCAGTTCTTGGAAATGTGGCATGTTTTGCTACATACACACACCGTAATTTAGACTACCCAGCTGAGCTTTACTGCATTGCTGCAACTACTCTGAACCTAATTTCATCTTCTTTGGTACTGCTGAAAATAGCATTGTGCAATGTCTGACTTTTCCAGTATGAAAAGTTTATCGTCACAAATACATTTTAAAAAAAGTGCATAGAACCATGGAAATATGTGCTTCATTTTTCTTCTGAAGCAGAAAAAACAGCTAAGCATTGAGTCTAATGTATGATCTATTCTAATAAAACAGAAGGAAGAAAAAGTTGTTCCAGTATTAAAAATGTTTTATTAGAGTGAAATAAATGATGAACATAAAAGCAGTGAGTAAAGTGAAAGGAGAAATGACTGCAAGATTCTTTAAATATCTTTTTGACAAACGTTTTCCATAATTACCTCTTTCACGATTAAAGCAGATAGCACAGCATAAAGCCAGATGAAATATACAGAATACTGAAGTAAGTGTAAAATAAATTCCGGGATTCCACAAAACTAACAATGAAGCAGAATTTTTACTTACACTCATCAGACATCAGAAATTCCAAACTTTGAATGAAGTATTACTGAAATGATTGATACTAAACCTCAAATTAAGATTAAACAAATAGAAGAACAACAACAAAAAACCCAAACCAAAAACAAACAAAAAAAACCCCCAACAAGAACAAAAAAAAAAAAAAAAAAGAAACCCAAAAAAAAGCACCCCCAAAAAATATTGAAACACCAAAAATCACCAACAGGGAAAGTCAATTTTATATTTTTGGTATATTTGAATAAGCATTGGGTAGCACAGTACCCCTGTTTCAGTGATGTTATGCAGACTTGTTTAAGCAATTCTACTGCCTAGGATTTTACAAGACCGAGATTATGAAGAAGAGAAGACTTAGGCTAGGAAAATCAGTGTTCGTTATTCAGAGGTTTCCTCAGTTAGCAAAGCAGTGAGGGTTGGCTGACATTACAAATTTCAGATACTCAATCTTTAGCTGCAACATTCTTTATTTGTATTTTATCTGTTTCTAGGAACTCTTCAGGGTTCCCTCCCATGTTCTTGGTGATAATTGCTTTGGTTTCAGTTGTACAGAATTAAAAGCTGTGTGGTCAAAAAATCTCTTGAAAACTCAATACAGTGAAAGAGCTAGCTCTGATTTTGAAAATGCTAAATGTGTTTGGGGAAGCATCTACATAAATATGTGTTAAAGCTGTTTGCCCACTTTCAGATGTCGGCAGTTTCCACATTTCTATGCCATACCGCCTGCAGACCTGGAAAATCCTCCCACACTGAAATCCATGCACGTAAAGCTAAAGCTGCAGACATGGAAATTGTGCTTTGTCCTGTTTTTCAAGAACCTAATGTTGCTCCAAAATCACCGGTGATCATTAATGAAAGCAGCATGGCTTGCTGATACAGGCACCAATAAAAAAATACATACTTCAGATTTCTCATCTCCAATTTAGAGTTAAAAAAAAAAAAATGAAGGAAGGATTAGCTCTGAGTTTGTTTCTGAAAAAAGCAGTTATGTGATTGTTGAAGGCTTACTGTTTTTTCAGGGAAGAACACTGCAATTCAGAGTCAAAAAAAAAAAAAAAGGATAAAAGCACTTATGCCATGTTTTCTCTCAAGGTGATTACTCATTTGCACTAAATTTGTCTATGATTAAAACCTTAACCAGCTAACAAACCCTAAAGACTTAGCTATGACACAAGCACTACAGTGCACATGCACACACAAATGCGCAACAGTGTCCCTCCCTACACCCTACAACCTCACTTTAAAGTGAGAGTTGAGCAAATAAGGGCTGAATTACTCTCAGACTTCAAGAGAAAAAGATGGTTCCAAAGTAGAGCGTCTGATGTTACAGAAAAAAAACAGTTACCTGGTTGGGTGCAATCAAAAGTAATTTTGGATTGTCTACACAATAGTATTACTACTATCTGGTGTTTGCAGAGGCTACCACGAATATTCTTGCAGCTTTATTTCATTTTTGTACTATAATAAAGGATTTCTTTATCTATGAATATATTAATATATGACTATATAAAGGGGTTTATAAGAAAAATGGAGGGAGACTTTTTAACAGGGCCTGTATTGACAGGAGAGAGGTCAAGGGTTTTATACTGAAACAGTGTAGGTTCAGACTGGACAAAAGGAAGAAATTGTTACAATGAGGATGATGAGACACCAGGAAAGGTTTCATCTCTGGAAGTGGGACTTTGAGCAACCTGGTCTAGTGGAAGGTGTCCCTGTCAACATCAGGGGGGCTGGAACTAGACAATCTTTAAGGTTCCTTCCAAACCAAACCTTTCTATGACAACATATATATATGGAGCTATCGAATATTTAGGAACACACAAAATAATTTTTAACTTGTGTAGGTACGTAAGGTTGATTGACTACTTCAGAACACAGGAACATTCCATGCATTAAATCTGCATAATATTCCTCCCAGATAACGTCCTGGGTTGCACAAGGATCCAAACTGATACAGAGCTGCCTTGTATATGGAGGAAAAGAAATATGCATGAAATGTACCTTCTGAGAGCAGAACGTAATAACGTTTGGATGTAGTGGCTTGCAATTGTGTTTTCAACTTTCACAGAATTTACTAATTAGGGAATGACCAAAGATAAAGTTATTTCACTTCGTAAAACTAAACGTCAACACAGAGCAAAAATTTCTTGGGAAAAAATGTAGAAACTGGAAACATGAAAATTAGCTCAGCCAGCACAGTATTATTCAGACATTTTGACAACTGATATATATCTCATTATGCTATCCAGTTTCAACAGTGGCATAACTATTTCAAGTGGTTAATACATTGTAAGAAATAACTAAAAAGTCTATCATACATCATACATACAGTTGTGACCACATCTGTAGGTGTTTGGCAGGGAATGAGATGGGTGAAATATAAATAGAGCTAATACCTGACGCAACTATTTACAAGGGGAAAAAACTAATCACTTGTAAAAATATGGTTTTGTTTTCAAGTTCTGTAAAAAATATCAAGGTCAATAGCCTTGTGACCACAACTTACATGTCAAAATCACCACATCCTTACATGTTCCTCTTTGACTGACATCAAATCAAGGCACAATTAGGAAACCACTGCGTGTCCCCCTGTTAACTGGCTGTGAATAAACTCATATCTTACTAAACCACACAGGATTAGCACAGGTTTTTTCTAGTACTCTGGAGATAAAGCAGTAAGTGCAGTTACAGTACTTCTGTAATTAAGTGATTTTCCCAGCAATATGCAGAATAACTATAATTAACTAATAGTTTCATATATGCCTGGCAAGAGTTAAAATGTCACATTTTCCAGATTCATGACCTCTTTATTCTTAAATTACCCTTTTAACTAGGCCATGCTTTTCTGGGCTATGTATGAAAGGTTTAATTCTTCCATGTTCAAAATGCAATACTTTAATTAAATAGTTAGACAAAATTCATAAGAAACATAAAGCTATATAAACCTGCTCAGAATTCTGGATCTTTATCAAATGTATTTAGAGTTCTGTTTATGCTTAGATTCCAATACTATGGCCAGCTTTTTATTGTTCTCTCTGTGTACTAGTCACTCTAATTGTGCATAGAAAAAGCAATGCTTCTCCAACTTAGTCTGTTAAAACAAAAAACAAATCTGCAGCAGAGTATTCTAGATTAGACAAGAATATTCTAGATTAGTAGGATTTATTTGTTTGCTTGTTTGTTTTCTCCTGGGGAGAGAAGAACCAGAAACTGTGAAACAATGTCCATTTAGACACCTCATAGAAGAATGGTGCTCCAAACTGTGCTTTAAAGTAGAGCACACATCCTACCTTCCCATTACCAATGTCCCATTAGTTGATATGAACTTCCAAAGTATATCTTGCTAAAACTTTTAGCTGGCTGCACTGTTTTTGTTTCTTTAACCTCTGAAAGTGTTGAAGTTAGTATTTCACATATATTCTAAGATGTTTTCATTCCTTAATAGCTCAGCCATTAATTCACTGACAAATTTTATTGACAGCACAAAACTGGATGGTGTTTTCTTTCACACAAGTGCAGCATGTAAAAAGCAAATTAAAGAAAATTCAAACTTTCTTTCACTCCAACTGAAAGGTAAAGCTTTTTCTTCTTTTGAAGGCCCAAACCACAATGTTCACTCCCAAGCAACAACTCAGCCTGGACAGTGACAGCATAGTAACAGCTCTGCAAACACCAGGGGACACGAGGCTGGCCATGACACAGCAATTTCCCCTGGGCAGCAATGAAGCCTCCCAAGTCTGGGTCTACACAAGCAGACTGCAACCAGAAGGTCTAGAGAGGGATCCTGCCCACTATCTCGGACCCATGAGATGCACTTGGGACGGACATTGATGCGAGTCCCATGAAGGCCACTGAGGTGACTGGGAGGTGGAGCACTACCTGTCCAAGATCAGGCTGCGGGAGCTAGTCTGTTCAGCCTGGGAAGGGGTAACTATGGGGGATCATACTGGCACCAACAGATGCCTGAGAGAAAACAAAATATGGAGGCAGACTCTTCTCAGAGGATCAAAGTTACAGTACAACAGGCAACAGTTACAAACTAAAATAAAACTATTGCTATTAAAATAATTTTTTTCACTGTGAGTGTGGTGAAGCACTGAACAGGCACCCAAAAGAGGTAGTGAAAACTCCACACTTAGAGATACTCAAAACTTTATTAAAGTAGTAAAAAACCCAGCCTGACTGAGCTACTTTGGCCTATATGACTTCCAGAGGTTGCTGCTAACATAAATTATTCTATGCTTCTATTCTATGTGTTTTCTATGTACATATTTTTCAGCATTACGTGAACAGTTCTTTTGTTCCTTACTATACAACCTACTGTAAGAAATCACACTGAAAATTGCCAAAGGAGAACTCAGAACTCTGGTTTCTGGGACCAGAACTCTGCCCCCAGACATGCCATTGCATGGACCTTTGGTACCCCCTTAATAATAGGTGAACCATCCTGTGGACAATTTTCCTCTTTACCAAAAGAAAAGAGCTAGCTGTGGCACCTACACCCACAAATGTTTAATGGGTGAGATTTGGGTTTTATGTTTTTAATTGTGAAACAGGTACATTTTTCATAGCATGCAAAATGTTATTACTATTATAATTATTTAGCATTACTATTACTATTACTGTTGCTTACCTTTGCAATATAATTATACTTCTTCAGTAAAAAATAGCACAGCTGTAGAACACTGGTTTACTGTTCAACCAGTTTAAAAATAAATACTTTGATGGGTATGTTAACCTAGCCAGGAGATCAAGATTGCCCCCAAATCATCTGTGGTTGTCCAGTATTTCTGGCAAACCAAGCTACGAAGAGTGTCATTACATGTCAAAACCAAGCACACTTGCTGATCTTCTGTATACATAATTCCACTTATTTGCATTGTATTTTAAAGACACATACATTTACTTATAAATAGAAATAAAATTATTTATATATAAGCATAATGCAGCATATATATATATTGAAGCAAACCAAGTAATCCTCATCATGTATGAATGAATGAAGTAATCCAATTAAACTGTTATCATGTTTTCACAAAGTAGATGGTTTAATTTAACTACAGAACCTTCATTTTTTGCATTTTTAACCACAGTAATGAAAATACAAAAACTTTATTTAGAATTGATAAAGAAATAGTCCACATTTTAGACTAGTATTCACACTTTCCATATCATTGACAAATTTAACAGCTAAAGAAAAGCAACTGGGAGCCCTTTCAGGATTCAGAAAAAAAAACAAAACAGTAGCATCAACTCAGCTCAAGTTAAAGGGGACCACAGCTGATATTGTAATCTAATTTTCCATTCTACTGTGTGCTTTTAGAAAAGTTGAATAGACTTATTCTCTGCCAAATCAAAATGATAATGTTTTACGTCTGCTTTGCATAAGGATGAAAAGATTGCAGAGAACAGCAGAGGTACGGAGGAGGCTTTGGGGACAATTTAAGAAGTTGCATGCTGTAGGCCAAGATAGTCCAGTTAAATAAAATGAGAGTTAATGGTTGTAAATGGAAGATACATAATAAAACCCCAACTTACTGGAATGCCATACAGACACAGTGTAGTAGTTTATGCAGACAGAAATTGAATCTCAATTCTTTAAAAATATTTTTTTATGATTTGCATCCATAAATTTCATCACATCATGAACACGTCTAGGTCCTTCTTTTTTAGCAAATGTCCGCTCCTAGTGAGAAAAATCTTGGCTATGGATCATGAACAATTAATGAAATCAAATGTAGTTTATTAAAAACTCACTGCAAGGCAAAGAGAGAGAAAAAAATGTGTTACTTAATATAGATAGAATTAATATCATTAGTATTTCATACAATATATAAACGTGTATTCCTCAGTGTATGAGGCATTACAACCAAATTGTTTTACCTCTCATTGTTCGTGTTCTAAGTGCTACGGTTTACCACTGCATATTAACAACTAGGTTTACTTATTTAACACCTGCATCTTCTGTCAGGGTTCTCCAGAAAGCATGCATGTTTTCCTGCTTGCTATGATAGATTAGGTATCAATGACAAATCAGCTGTCCCAGGCAGCACTTAGCCTCTTAGCTCAGCAACTCTGCAACTGTTCCCACTTCAACCCTTCTCAGTCATGCACTGCAGACATAATGAAGTCATCTATCCTCCTGACAACAAAGAACACCTTAACCCTTTGATACAACTATCAACTACCGAGTCTTTAAATCCAGGAAAGGTAGAATTGCTAAGAAAAACAATTCTATAAAAGGCCTATCTTTTGTCAGGTAAACAGATTTGCCTGCCTGCACCAGCACCCCCAAAACGTACGGACACTTGTATATCCACCATAATTTGTTTGTAGAGAACATCTGATGACACTGCATAATAAAGCTTTCTTGTCTTTTAAGTATAAGTCAGAGATGTCTGCACTGTTGAAGTGACATAAAAATCTTGACTTCATAAGGTCACCACAGAAAGGTTCCAGCCAAGACCTTTCAGTTATGCTTCTAAGTACACACTATTTACCGCCAAGAGAAAAGCAAGGTAAAATGCTAGCTTTTAAAATGGACAAAAACTCTCTATTTTCTCTCATTTTCCCAGATACATGTTTCTAATGAGACTGAATCTTTTCTCATAATTGCTACTACCTTACAATGCAAACACATAATCTCACACCACGGATTCAAGGGGTGTTTGATTTTAGTGTGAGGCAGTGTTTGCATACCTGAGTTTAAGTACCTGGCATCACATTACGCAGAAACTTTTGTGAAATTTGCAGCTGAAGTGAGAGTTCCTGATTCCCCATCCGGTGCCTCAGCTACACAACCCTCATTCGCCTTGTCTACCGAATTGCCATCATCTTCCCAACTTCACTACAAAACAAATTGCTTGGGTTTACATTTATGCCATCTTCATTTAACCTAAATCATCAGCATCCACTCTAGGTATTATGATCCCTCCTCGTTTTTATGTACCAGTGTGCTCTCGGCAGATTTTACCACAGCTTTTTATTTCGTTTAATTTTACCTCACCCTCCCCTGGGAGAGAAAAGTAGCAATGTTCATCTCAATTTCTTGAGGACAATTAATTCCCTTATTGCTTCATTCTTTATACCTGAGGAGAGACAAATCCTTTGTTTACAATTTATTTAACAATAAAATTATTCAAGTATAATTTCTTTGTCACAGACAGTAAATATTATTTCTTACTAAAAATATATAGTACCTTTCTAGGCATCTTTTGAAATTTAATTAAACAAAAAAAAATAATCTACTTCACAATAAGCACCAAAAGGTGTATTTATTACTTTTAACTACAAAGAACATGTCAAAATTCTGTGTTTGGAAAGAGGTACAGACTCCAGTCCACAATGGTTTTCACAGCAGATTAAAATTCTTGGATATGCTCTCTGAAGATTTTTATTAAGCAAGACCTTTAATGTGCTCAACAAAAGTTCAGGTTTTGTAACAGCTCTTCATTAAGTTTGAGCTCAAAGCAGCCAGCCTTTTGCCTTATTACCAGAAAACGTTGGTCAGGGAGCTTTGAGTTTAACACCATGTTATCAAAACCAGTCAGGATTAAGCCATGGGATATCCCCATAATTACCTTACCTACAATAAACCTAGGCTTAACTGTGGAAACAGTCTGTCAGGCTTCCAATTTATATAATGTAGCTACTCAAGTAACAGGAAAAGATTATTCCATTCTCCATTTTCCCCCATTCTTCTTTAACAATAACAATGGTTTGTAGCTAAAGGCTTCCTACTGAAGCTAAAGATAGATTCTGAACCAATCAGTAAAAAGTGCATACCTACATATCTATTTGTTGCTTCCTCAGTGGCGTGAGAACCTGCTATCTTTTAAAATAAATTAAGCATACTTTTTTATATGAAAGTTCTGAGTGACTTGAAACATGATCAGCAAAATAATGAGTATTCACTTGGGGAAACTCCTTCAAGATTTTTAGATGATATGGAAGGAATGTGAGGCATATTGAGATGACTAATAAATCAGAGCTTATGGATAAGAAAACACAAGAGGGTTTTAGATTTAGGATAAACATATATCACTTTTGTTTTAAATCGTAGACATCATGCCTCAATTATTTGGCTTTCCATTCATCAACATGATTTTTCAAAGGAAAGGTCAACTTGGAAAAAAGTCATTGTATATTTTCTTAATAATGTATAATTTTGTATTGTATATGCATATGCATAATTATCATATGTATAATAATGTATATCTTCTTAAAATAATCTTCACAGTCTTATGAAGAGAGGAGAAAACACTGTGGCTGCAATAGTGAATTTTGTGGGAATGAACGGTATACAAACTTCAAAATTTTATGTATCTCGTCTAAACCAAAAAAATATTAGAGAGACGTAGCAAAAAATCTTTCATTCCTCTTAAGTAGCAAACCTCTGTTTTCTGACTGTAATAACATAACACGAGTTATAACAATAATGCAGAGTAAAGAACTGAAGAAGCACTAATATAATCAAAACCTCTCTAGAGGCTACTGTCATTACCCATTAAAAGGTAACTGACAAGTTCTTTTTAATTTGCTATTAATCTTTCACATTTCCCCCACAATTTAATGCAGCAACATTTTATTTAATTAGTATGCTCATTATAATTGTTTGTCATAGCGGTTTGTTTATTTGACACAAGTTGTCTAACACCGATTGTACAGATGGCAGAGTACCAGCGCCTAGTCTCAGAGGAACTATTTGACCACTGCAGTAAAACAGCAATAAACAAAGTAACAACATTGCAGCCCACTCCAGTTTATGTAGGCAGTCGGCCTTTTATCACTGTAAAACCTTGAAATAGATGTATGAGCACTGCTGCTATAAACAAAGAGTTGTTTACAGCTTTGGGATAGCAGATACCACTACTGGCCTAGAAGCTTCAGCAGCCTGAATGTCAGAAACTGACTAATGTGGAGAAACATACTCTGGCTGGTTTTATAGAGAATATGCTTTATAAATCTCAAGGGACAATTCATCACAAATTCATCCACTCTGCTGCAGATTGCTGCTTTAATGTTGAATACTGGATTTCAGTCCACACATCCGCTCAAGCAAAAAAGGCAGGAGAATCAAAGGCTATACTAGTTTCTCTTCATCGTGATAATTCTTTAATTTCTTCATAGAAAATTATTTTAAATGTCTATTTTCCTATTTGTATGAAGGAAATATCCTGTGACATGTGGGTAGTTTATTAGAAAATGTCAAACCTAGTTGCTAGTATAGACTATTTCAAACCTTCCTATTTATTTGCATTATGTTCAAACTGTATGTGTGACATTTAATAATAATAAAACCCACATTTTGTGCTACTAACAGCCTGGCAAAAATGCAACTGTACTCCTATACTGAGAAAAAAGGTATTTCAAGAGCGGAGAAAGAAAACTTCTGCACATAGATTTTTTTCACTGCCTTGTTAAATATTGGTGTTTGTGGCCAAACAGTAGTCACCATTTTCCTCGATCCCTTGACAACAATGAGATGGATGGCAACTACTACATTTTTCATTATATTTCCTTTATCTTTCCTCTTTGTGCAATATGTAACACATAATTCACACTGGCAATGTAAAAGTAGATTCTGAGTGCTGCATGTGAATTTTACATTTAAGTTTGGGACTAAAACCTGGTTTCTTTCCACCAGTAAAACTTCACAGTAATACAACTCCAAAGAATTTATAAGCATGGAGAACATAAGATACAAACAGAGCTGTAACAATAATGTCACTTAAGTCTTCCTTCCAAAGTAATGTTTTGAAAAGCACTTAAGGCAAGATCAAAATCTGCAAAACATGGCTATACTGATACTCTAAAGCTGGACTCATATGTGTAAAGTCACTCCAGATCTTGGGTTTTGGGTTGTTTTTGGAGGGTTGTTTGGTTTTGGGTTTGGTTTGTTGGTTGTTTTTCTTTTTTTGGAAGGCATCTGTTAAAATATTTTATACAAGTTGCACAATTTCAAGAGCATAAATTCCATCACATTATATACTTTGCTGGAAACATTACCTATCTGCACTCTTATAAATTTGTAGCTGAGGAATTATTTGAGCATGCCTCCAAAGGAATCTGAATTTCACTGAGGGTTTAGGCTGGTAAACCATTTGTAGGCTCACTGTATCCACACGATTGCCAAGCATTTCTCAAGCCTTTGGCTGTATCTTAATCTTTGCCTCTTGGAATCTGACGCTTCAGCTTTCCTAAATAGGGTAAAATGATGTTCTCATAATCAGTAAGATGCTGCAAAGTGTTCTACACAATATCTGACTGGCTGAATTGTATAAATATACTTTCCAAAACAGAATTTAGAATTAACTTTTACAAGATAAAACAGCCTTTGCTCACCATACCAGGCATAAGGAGAAACTTGTGAAGGGATACACTTACAGGTTGCTTGTGTACTTGTTTAATACATTGCTCCTGCAATGAAAGTATAACTTAAAATCTCACTAAGGCTTAACTGGAGCTTTTGGAATGAAAACTTTAGTGAAATATTGCATTATTTTACTCTGGACGACCAGGGGGAATACAAAACCGAGGGGATATTCAGTCTCTCTAAATTTAATTCTGACAATATAGATTATGAGATGAAATAGTGTATAAAATGCACCACACTGTGTGATTACTGAAACACTTAAAAGTGAAAAAAAAAGCAACCCAACACTTTCATGTGATTTTAGCACACACTGAAATTAGAAGTTGTATGAGATAGTCATAAAAATATTTTAATATATACTCTTGTCTCTCTTTAGAAGGCACATTTCATGGTCAAAAGTAAAGCTCCAAAATGGGAAAAAGTAAAAATAAAATAAGTGTCCAAAATGAGGCAAATTTTCATTCAAAATACTGGCCAAGCATGATGTTGGAATAACATCTTAATGAAAAATAGATTTTGAGAAAAAATAGCTTTAGGGGTACATGAGAGCTAGCCAAGGGCAGTGTTAATTTGGTATTTAAATTATGAGTGAGTCTATTTCTTACTAGATAAATACATAGTTATTAACAGTAACCCCAAGAAACACACTATGTGCCAAACTCCGTATTTCATTATCTTTAGTAAAACACACTGTAAATCAAGTTAGGACTCTCTTGCATTCAAGAACAAGGAATACATTCCCTTGATCATATTATATCGCCTATACTATGTTTTGAAATAATGATCATTTAATGAGTTAGCCACATTTTTTGAAGGTTTTTTTTTTTTCTTTGAAATAATTAACACTAATGGGAAATTTTGAATGATGGCCAAGAAAAGGGTATTTTTGGCAGTGATACAACATTCAACACCAGTACAATCTCTCTGATGTTCTTCCTGAGCAGTATTGACCTCAACACCAGTAAACCATCTTCAAAGTTGACACATCAGTAGTGCTCAAAGAGCTGGTTTGAACTTTTCAGCTGAAGGCTAAAATAAGGAGAATCAGCACTACTGGAAAAAGAAATACAGATGGACTGGTAGAAATCACTGCCAAAAAGATACCACTTTGACTTAATGCCAAGTAATGCATACAATTGAGACAGCATCTGCAGATCCCAAGGTACTGTTACTGCACGAGAATAAGGGCATTTCTGCATTCCTTGAAGTCACCTTATATTTATTTTGGAAACCTGTTACTATGCTGTGTGCTACCCCAAGAAGGAAACCTTAAACTCATCTGTTCCTTCTTTCACTAGACAACCACACAACATGTCTAAAAGCTGGATAAAAAACCTGGTCATGTTTTTTCTGACTTCAAGGGCAAAGGCACAGTTACCACCTGGAAAGGGCTGTTCGGCTCAAAATATGCACAATAATTACATGTTCTCCTAGCCACTTTCTTATGCTGGGTTGTTTCTCACTGTTAAAGCAAAAATGTTCATAAAAATGAAAAATTGTGAATGGTGATGCAGCCTGGCCAGATGTATTTCTGCTGACCAGCCACAAGACACAGTATGTAATGAGAGATTTTTGCTCTCTGTTTGCAATTCAAGGGAAGGAGAGCATGTCCTGCCTATGAGGACAGTCTGGCCTGGAATCAGCTGCGTATCTCTGAGCATACTGGGAGGAGAGGGGAGAAAGTGGGGGGGGGGGGGGGAGCAGTAGCATGGGACTACTGGACAGGCAAACAACCTTCCTTGAAAACAGTAGGAGTCTCATTCTGCCAAAGAAGATATGAATCTCTCTGCAAATAAAGCAGTAAGAGAAAATAAACTGACAACCCTTTCTAGTTGCATACCCCACAGCACTACTCTGACAGATGCATTGTCCTGTCTTCCTTAAGTGATAGGTATGTAACCATAAAACATGTACTGGGCCCACAGTTTCCATCCCTCAAAACATCTTCATATAAATCAGGACTTTAACAGATAAATATTGCATATTTATCCCAATTACTTTTTTCTTCAGGCCACCAAGTATCACGAGAACTTGATACTGTGGGTCACTGAGAAAGCAGTATTACACAAGGATTTCCTTCACCTCAGGTTTTGTTTTTTTTAAAAAAAAAAAAACCCACCAAAAAAAAAAAAACACAACAGAAAACTGAGACCAGTAACACCTGAGTCTCGACATCAACACTAAAGGCTTCTGAAGTGCCACTATCCACTCTCCCACTCTTCACTGCATCATCTTGAACATGACAAAGAGAATTTTTATCAGCTGAACAGCTAAAGTGCAATGACAAAACAGTCAGATGGGAAACTGAAAGCCAGGTGAAAAACAAGAACACAAACCAAAACAAAAACCGAAAAAAAACCTCAAAAAACAGGGCTTGAAGGAATGAAAGCTTGGATGTTCCCTGCAGCATATTACCCAATTTAAGAGGGAACAACCAAGGTCCTAGACAGGTTTTGAACAGGTCAGAAGACAATCTCAGAAGCCGGTGTACTTAACAAGTGAAGTCACCATACCTCCACCTAGTCTGCTGCCTGAACCCTTTGCTTACCACGAATATGTCCATTATGGCTGGCAGAACACAAGTGAGCTGAACACAAGCATGAAATACAAATTCCAGAATTTTTTAAGGTGACAGGCTCTTAGGCAAGCCTTCCAAGATTGTTTAGATTTATAGATCTTTCTCACAGGAAGAATTCATAGCCTTTAAGACACTTTGGTGCATACTTAGATGTTGTTGGCTCTACTGTGTTGGCTATTATCCTGGTAGTCAGCCTCCTCTGAAGTAACAACATTAGAGCATATATTCCATCCCTTTTTCTTTTCTCCACTTTTGTTTTCATGGCCATGACAGACAGATTCAATCCTGATTCCTTTGATTTTTTCCATCTTTAATTTGCCATTTCTTCTCCTGTAATGAAATCAGCATGTATCCTCTCAACTCCGCTCGTGGTTTCCTTTTCACCTAGAAACCAGACAGATTTGCCAAAGTCATGCATCACCTCAAGTCTCTTATATTCCACCAAAAATGTCCATTCTCAGATCTTTTAGTTTCTCTGAAAGCCTCCACACCTTTTTTCTAAGTCCATCTGTCAAGAGTTTCCCAATCATTCTTTTTTGTCTTTCTTGGCAAATACCAGAAAAGAGCTTTCACTGTTTTCATTTCTGCTTTAGTTTCCATTAAGCATAACACAGGGAGGAAAACAAAAATAAAAAAATTAATCCATTTATATTTGTATCCAAACAGAGCAGTTAATTCACTAGCTGCAAGCAATATAGTAACTTTTTATTCTTGAAACACCTGAATTATGTCTAATGGCTTCGTTTATTTTGTTTGCAACTGAAATGAAATAAAACAGCTGGGTAAGTCTCCCACAAGCATTTAGTAGATATTTTCTCACATCACAAAAGCACTACTCAAGTTTGGCACTGCTCTGAATGACTGGCAACTTCTACTCAGGAGAGGCCAAGGAAAGAAATGCCAAGGGTCTTAGAGGTCAGTGCTTTGGCAGAACTATATGGGAAAGCTTGTTTCACTCTTTGGAAATGCTGCTAAGTTCCTCATATTCATGAGATACAAAGTGCAATCAAATCAAAAAAGCTAACAAAAAATAAAAATACCCAAAACCCCAAAGTCAGCAATATACTCATAGACCAAAGTGGATAGGAGATGAAAGAGAAGTATTCTTGGTCTATTCCCCCTGCTTCTTCCAGAAATACAACCGAGTTCTGAAAGCTTCATAATGGGGAAAATATTCCCTTTGCTGAAATGATAATGTGTTGGATGCATAATTTTAAATCTGTTTATCACAGAACAACATTACAGAGTAATGAATCAGCAGGTATGTACAGCCTCAGACAATGGCAGCATTACACTGTTACTTTAGTAGTGAGTATGGAAGTATTCCAATTTATGATTCCAGTAATAAAAATGAACAATTCCTAAATTCTAATTAGTGATATTACATAGAAAAAAAAAACCAAACAAAACAAAAGAAAAACGAAAATAAAATGAAAAAAACCAACAGGGATAAGGATGATTAATATTTTACACATCTGAAATATATCTGCAAACTGAGAAATGCCATGGCTATCTTTGATTTCTGACACTGACCTGTTATTTGTATGATAGGAAAGTAGATTTCATTTAAGTGTTTACTATCTGTATAGCTGGAACAGTAACACATCTCTTGCTGAAGCATGTCCATGGGCAGAAAGCAGGGCCACATCATAAATGCGAACAATGGGTAAGAATACCCTTTTAAAAGGTTATGCTGTTTGAGCACCCAGTATCACAGACCTGATGATGTGTTGCTCATCTTTGGTTCACATGTTCATCAGATATGCGCAGCCATATAGCCCAATAATGTTGCCATTATTGCTGTAAGAAGTTCACATGTTTTCTGTTTAACTAAGAACACAAGCCTCAGGATTTGTAAGACTTCGTCTAAACTTGTTCTGGACTGCCTTGACTTCTGTTTTAGCTTGTTCATCAGTAAAAACAATTGTCTAATCACCAGATGACTAATAAACACTTTGTTTTAGCTTTTGCTGAGCTTTGCACAACTGTATTATGCAATTCTAATTATTATTTATCTTTAACTAATAAATGGGAATAACAAGCAGAATTCTGCATTGATGAACTACCTATTACCCAAAAAATAAAAATGCATTGTAGAACAGAACAACAGTTCTTTCATTAGACTGCTAAAACTTTAACTAATCTAATACTAAATTCATGGTTTCCTGGGCCTACATACATTCCACAACTAGCAGTACACTACTTGGTGAAGAATGCAGACAACCTAACAATTTGGATGGAATAATTTTGAAGCAATTGGTGGCGTTGTACACAGCAGCCTGAACCACTACAATTTATAGCACCATACTGAAAACTGGGGTAGTGTTTCTAATTAATCCACCTAATATTATGCTCAAAATTCACTAAATTTATTTGAAAAGTGATCTTATATATATAAAAGATCGTGGTGGAATATTTTAAGGAAACATTTTGATTTAGTGTGTCACCATCTTTAAACATGCTACAGATAAAACTACACACGGGGTTTTTTAGGCACGATTAAGACCTCATACAGGAATACAAGTGAAAGCAATACAGGATATAAAACAAAATGCCACTATTATGCAAAAAATTAGTATCAGATTCAGTCAACCAATGAAAAATAGTAGAGTTTTTAGTGGGTTTAGGAGGTGGAAACAGAGGCAGCTAGTCCCAGGGGAAAAGAAATAAATTTATAGGAACAGAATTTCTGTAACAGGGAACAAGGGTAAACACATATCAAAAAGAAAAAAAAAGACAACTGTGAAGAAATAATAAAGTTTCAAAGATGTTTTTAAGATATTTTTAAGGCCATTTGCAGTTGCCTGTACTAAAGGGATCTGAAATCCTGTTAACTTTCATAAATGGAAGTATCTTTCTTATCACGTATATAACAAAATCTTTCTATATGTTTCTAGTTTAATTGAAAAGCAGATATTAATTTGCAAATTATCATATCCTAATATCACCATAAAATTCAACAGTCTGCCATGACGCTTTTTTAATACTGAAAGACTAGCACATAATACTTCTGATCTACGTAAACCAGTGTAAACTATACTTGCTGATATAATGACAAAATCTGCTTTATAAACACAGATGCTCTGTACTAAGAATAACATCCTACTTCCAATCCCTTGTAACCCTGCATCAGCTTATACTGTATTATAAAATGGCATAAATTTTTTATTAGTTCACTGAAAGGATATGAAATACACTTTCCTACTTACTCCCCAGTCATTGCTTTGCTTTAATTGCTATGTAACGATTTAAAGAAAAGCAAATCACATAAATCTTGAGGTTTGGGGTTTTTTTAGTTGAAGGAAGTATACTGTATATTAAAATGATGTTTGCTAGACAGTGACCCTCAGTATAATAGACAGGAGTAGAATACAGAAGCATTGACTTTCTTGAAGGGTAAAATCTTTGATCATTAACTCACTGAAGTCAATGCAAGCTGTCCCAGTAACTGCAGTCACAGCAGTTCTGCCCCATCTATCTCCCTACCAGATTAACCAGATTAAATAATATATGGCAACCTTTGTATGAACATCCTTTTTTATTTTATGTAAGCATATAATCAACAAAATCCAATTACTCCTGTCTGCAGAAAATATTCCAAAGAAATCAAGGGGGCCACAAGTTTCCACAGATTTACTACAGTATAATTGGTGAAACAGTTAATTCCACATTGTTCATACTGTGTATCTGCCTGCCATATGGTTTTTGTGCTATTTAGCAATCACAGACTCTGTAAATGTCCCTCTTTAGGGTCTGCAAAAGAAACTGCATTGTATATTTTTACCATACATTTCTAACAGTCAAAAAAGAAAAACAAAAACAAAGTAAAATATACCAGGAAAGTTACTGCATCTTTACTGATGCTGAAAAGATAAAACACACGCACACACACACACACACACACACAAAAAGAAAAAAAAAAAAAGGCAAACAAGAAACATGCAAAAAAACAACCAACCAACCAACAAACTGGAAAAAAAACAACAAAACAAACAAAAAAACCCCAAAACAAAACAACAAAAAAAAACCAACCAAACTCAGTCACCATTCTGCCAGGGGAATCAAATACTAAAAAGCAGGGTATGACCTCTTCCCACTCTAACAAACACATCAAGCAAGATGATGATGCTAAATTTCCCAATTTCAGATAGATCTGATATTATACTTTCCTGGAAGACATTTTTCTAGATGTACAAAGCAAAGAGGGCAGGAATCCTGAAGTAAAAATACACATCTTTCTACAAATAACATAATACTGAAAGACCAAAAAGTTCCTTCACTCATGGCATATACAAAACACAGAGCAGAACAACAACCATTTAGAAAAGAATTACAAACACCCTCTACTCACACATTTCAACAAGTATTAATGATGGGTGGGGAGAATCCTATCAGATTCTACTAGACTGAAACAACATTTCAGTTACAACCCATCATTACAACCCACTATCCACTAAATTCAGTACAGGTGTCACAATTACTGAAAGGAGGTCTTCTAAGAACTAACAGATCTTTCCACATATTACAGAATTAAAATGAAATAAATTACTCACCAGGTTAGGCAGTAAATGAACAGGTAAGTTCTGCATTATTGGCTGTGTTATGTATACTGAACAAGCAAGTATTTTGTTTTTCAAGCCAATTCTCTCCCTGTCTCTTTCACAAGTGCACTACTGATATCTGCCACCCCACTGTACTTTATCTGAGAATATAACCAAACGTATAACCATCATAACTGCCATATTTATTTTGGAACACTTACAAAAAAAAAAAAAGTCTGTGATTTCTAGTGCTACAGGGCATCTGCCAATGTTTTAAACAATACATTTCAGCATGATTAGAGAATCTCTACAAGGGATAAAAAAGCACTGGAATAATGCAAATTATCTTTAGGACACTGCCAATGCACATCAAAATGTCAGATGGCACCAGCTGTGAATTCGTTACCTTTACATCACTCTACACCACAGCAGAGAAAAAGTAAAGAAGTTGTGCCTGTCACCAGGTATTTTAGAAAACTGGCTTTTAGCTACTGACTATTATTAACACATAATGAAGGACAAGAGAATGCAATAAATTCTCTCGTTCCCTCCAGTCATTGGGACTAATTTTTTACGTAGTATGGCCACTCTGTTTCCCATTACCTGGATCAAGAGATTTTTTTCTTCTTTAACCAGTTAACTGACTCGTCAACATACAGCTGAAAATGTATTTTTGAATTTTCTAACTTACTATATCCTGATAACCAAGACATATTCCCTAAGTAAAAGTTATAAAGATGACTCAGACTTTGAATCAAATCTGGGGCTGTAACGGGGTTACAAAAACTGTACAAACGGCTTCTGGGTTTTGTTCATATGCTAGCTTTTGGGGGGTTTGGGTTGATCTTTTTTTCCTGGCAGCCCTTCTGGAGACAAGAGCTGGCTGCACAAGTCAGATGCAGTAGAAAAAAAGAAGTTACAAAACCAACCATTGTCAGTTACAGATTTCAAAAACAAAACAAAACAAAACAAAACAAAACAGAAATTAAGAAGCATTACTACCTTTGATACAATGATGTAACACAGCTTGACAAAAAGGATAGGCATTATAATTTCTATGTCACAGGCACTGAATTGTCCACAAATACTGAATGAAGGTACGGTCAAAAGGCACAAACATATTTGGCATCTATTGTTCATTGTCCCAGTCTCTGGAATGGGTTTGTATGGGAATACCAGTAATACGATACACTTATCTCAATATTAACACCTTTCTTGAACCCCTAAACCACACCTGAATGAAAATCTTATCTAAGGTATTACAGTTATATGCACCATACTCTGTGTAGCCTACTTATTATTTTCTTAGACTGTTTACAAGATGTTTGCCTGGACAGAGCTACAGTTATCGTGTGAGAAGTCTGATCATTCTACCAGTCTATCTACACTTCTGAAGAAGTGGATTTTAAAGACAGTGTAGGAATTCTTCACTTTTTTCTTTTTTTGAATCCATGCTATCATCTATTCTTCATTTATCATGTTACATATTTTCATCACAGTTTTCTCAGAATATAAGCCTTTCTTTCTGGCACAATGTAACAATCCTCCAGATTTTTAGACTAATAAAAAAGAAGTATTAATAGCTCTCTGCACACCTTGAGTAAAAAAAATACATACAGTTTGAATCATCTGGCAGCAGATGCAATGAAAATAATGCAGTATTTCTTTTGATAAGAAAGATCAAGAACAGTGTTTTGTTTTAACTCCAAGTGAATTAATACCAAGCAAAAGACTGCAGATGTCCGCTTTGCCCTCAATGAGTGCAAGAGCATCAAGAAAAATTTTAAAATTATATTGATTTTCCAAGAAAAATCTATTACCCAAGCCGTATTTAAAGACAAGTTGTACAAAGAAGTCAGTTAAGAAATTGATAAAAGATCAGATATTCCAGCTCCAAATTCAAAAGTATGATTTGTCACAAGAGCAACTTAGTTTCCCACATGTTGGCAGGTTCATATAGATTTTCATCCTAATGACACTATATTATAAACATATGCAAAGTCTGACAGTAAAGTGTGATGATTCAGACTTTGAACCTGAGTGCCCTTCTTTTTCCCAAGTCTCTCTCTTACAAAGCTGTAAGACAGTAACGCATTCAAACAGGCTATACAAAATATAGCTGTAACCATATAAACACAAACTAAGCACCGTCCATCCCGCTTATCCTCTAGTACTAAGTGTATGCCACAAATCAGCATGCAAATTATTAGTAACTTGAAATGCAATACTAAATTTGTGGTGAAAGTTCGCAGAAAGTATAAACAGACAGAGCAATTTAGGGCAGTCCTGAAGAAAATATTGCCATCCAGGTTGAAATATAAATATTGAATGAAGCTGAAACAACAACTAAAATTCAGACGTACTAGAATAGTTTTATACAACAGTACCCCTATTTCTGTGGGAGAGAAATACAAGCAGCAGGGTGTTACTGTAACTGAGACACCTATCGACTCAGCCTAAACCTGGAATTAAAGATTTTTTTTTTTTTTTACACAGATACTGCTAGTATGTAGTATCATTATAACAAATGTCAACATTTTTCAGGATTGACAAAAAAGGAGCAATTTTTCATTAATTTCTGCATGCTTTGGAGAAGTTTACAATGGAGCAGACACAGCACCTTAGAATATTACTCTAATACCAAAACAGAAAAATTTTAATAATAGCTTTTTTCAGTCACAATGCCTGGAAATTTATGGAACCACTATAGCACCCTGAGGCACTCAAAAGGAAATGAGAACTGAGTTTGGTGAAGTCTAATGTTCCTGTGAGGGAAGAGCATGGATTCACGAAGAGGACACATTTGTAAACATGTTCTACAAAAAACACCTTTGGCAAAAGCATGCTTTTGTGATATATTTTCTCCCTCACTGTATGAGTGCCCCCAGTTCTTGTTTACATTTACACTTCCTGTTCCTTCTCTTTATTTAGACTTCGCATAATGTAGATAAAGACTGATATAAAAATACACAGCAAACTACACAGTGCAATCTATACCATTTCAATTCTGACACTGAAACAACTACCATATCATTAAACATATTAATGTCATTAAATCTTTTAGAAATGGGTCAGTGGCACTCAGAGATAGAGAGCTCACTCTTTCCCCATTCAGCGCCATCTTGCTCTTCAGATACCTGGGACATGATTATAGACCCCAGAGATGAACGCAGCTGCATGGAGGTACAATCCTGTAAAGCTAGCACAGTGCCCTGCACACCCAGTCATGTCCCCACTGACTCTCACTACCTCCAGCTCTATGCCCATTCTGTTCTACGTATACTCTTCCAGGAAAAGAAAATAGCATAGGGCAAGGGAAGAGAAAAGCTAAAGAGCAAGTGAAGGAGAAGGAGAGCAGAAGGGAAGGGGAAGCAGGAGCAGAACAGGAACAGAAATGGAAAAGAATGGCAGGAGTGTCAGGGCCTTGCATGCATCCTAGTCCTGAGACTAGGCATCTGTGCTAAGGGCCAGCTATAACACAGGTGCCTAGCTCTGCATCAGACAGGTCAATGGGGCATGCCCCTATTCATTTAGGAGCTGCTTTTAAGCATAGGCTCATACTTTTGCCCTTGTCTGAGCTTGCAGCCCTGCCTGTGCCTGGACACACACCTGAAGATTTTAACCCTGACTCATGGGCTTGACTTCCTGGCTTGATCTTGGACTTCATTACCATGGACTGCTGCCTGACCCCAGCTACCACTACAGACCTGTTCCCTTAACATGGCTGAGGCATCACCGGCTGCCATGCCCATTTCCTAACTCCTCTTGCACACCACGTTTTGCCCCTGCTGCCCCCTCATTACCAGTTTTAAACTCTTCCCAATGCAGACACAACTGATTGGCTTTAAAGGCATGAAAAGACAAAAAAAAAAAAAAAACAAACAAGAAAACAAAAAACTCACACAAAAACAAACAAAGAAACAAACAAAACAACAAAAAAAACACTCAAAAACAAACGAACAAATAAAAAACCAAACCAAAAAAACCTCAAAGGCATCCAAGCCTGGTCAGCATACAGGATGGAAAAAGGGATGACTGGAAAAAGGGAAATATAACACCCATTTTCAAGAAGGGGAAAATGGATGATGCAGGGAATAACAGACCAGTCAGTCTCATCCCTGTGCCTGGCAAAATCTTGGAGCAGATTCTCCTGGAAGGCATGCTAAGGCACATGAAAAACAACCAGGTGCTTGGTGACAGCCAGGATGGCTTCACTAAGGGGAAATACTGCCTGACCAATTTGGCGGCCTTTTATGATGGGGCTACGGAACTGATGGAGAGGGGTACAGCAGTTGATGTCATCTACCTGGACTTGTGCAAAGCATTCAACACTGTCCCACACAACATCCTTGTCTCTAAATTGGAGAGAAGTCAATTTGATAGGTGGACCACTCGGTGGATGAAGAACTGGCTGGATGGCCACATACAAAGAGTTGTGGTCAATGCCTCAGTGTCCAGCTGGAGACCTGTAACAAGTGGTGTCCCTCAGGGATTGATGTTGGGACCACTCTTGTTCAACATCTTTGTCACTGACATGGACAGTGGGATTGAGAGTACCCTCAGCAAGTTTGCCAATGACACCAAGCTGTGTGGTTCCGTTGATACACTGGAGGGAAGGAATGCCATCCAGAGGGACCTTGACACGCTTGTGAGGTGGGCTGATGCCAACTTCATGAAGCTTAACCATGCCAAATGCAAGGTCCTACACCTGGGTCGGAGCAATCACAGGCACAGCTACAGGTTGGGCAGAGAAGAGATTCAGAGCAGCCCTGCGGAGAAGGACTTGGGGGTGTTGGTCAATGAGAAAATGAACATGAGCCGGCTTCAGTGTGCACTAGCAGCCCAGAATGCCAAAGGTATCCTGGGCTGCATCAAAAGGAGCATGACCAGCAGGTCAAAGGAGGTGATCCTGCCCCTCTACTCTGCTCTTGTAGGAACTCACCTGGAGTACTGTGTGCAGTTCTGGTGTCCTCAACATAAAAAGGACATGGAACTCTTGGAACAAGTCCAGAGGAGGGCCACAAGGATGATCAGGGGACTGGAGCACCTCCCGTATGAAGACAGGCTGAGAAAGTTGGGGCTGTTCAGCCTGGAGAAGAGAAGGCTGTGTGGAGACGTCATAGCAGCCTTCCAGTATCTGAAGGGGGCCCATAAGGATGCTGGGGAGGGACTCTTCATTAGCAACTGTAGTGATAGCACAAGGGGTAATGGGTTAAAACTTAAACAGGGGAGGTTTAGACTGGATATAAGGAGGAAATTCTTTCCTGTTAGGGTGGTGAGGCACTGGAATGGTTGCCCAGGGAGGTTGTGAATGCTCCACCCCTGGCAGTGTTCAAGGCCAGGTTGGACAGAGCCCTGGGTGACACGGTTTAGTGTGAGGTGTCCCTGCCCATGATAGGGGGGTTGGACCTAGATGATCTTAAGGTCCTTTCCAACCCTAATTATTCTATGATTGTATGATACAAGATTTATAGTAAATATAGTGATGGCATTGATATGGCTTGCAACAATTGCATTTAGAATGGCAATATTATTGTAGTACCCTAGTGATGCCTGTCACTGAGCTAAAAAAAAAAAAGAATAAAAAATAAAAATAGGAAGTGCATAAGTGGATCAAGTTTTATTTATCTTAGTCTTTCCCCTTCTAGTTCAGAACAGGATACTGAATAAGGAGAAAAAAAAGCGATTCAGAAGCGAACATGCAATTGATCTAGAATGCCAAGCACCATGTGCATTAATAAAATATATATAGCTGTAGACAAGACAACCTGATAAACACATAAAAATAAATTATTGAACAGGTGCAGTGAAAGGAAACATAAATTAATAAAGTCAATTGGAAGGTCAAGATAGCAATTAAATGGTTAATGAGCTATTTCTGGAAAATAATCAAAGATAACTTCATTATACAGAATCTCTTCAGAGTGTGATTTCTGCTTTCTTGCTCATAAAGACGACGAAGGAAAAGGGTGAACATAATGTATGAATTTTAAAAATCACAGCCAGTCACAGTATTATCTGTTTGCCTTTTATGTAAACTGCAGCTTAACTGGCAACTTCTGTATTGCTTCTGTAAAATCTTCAGGCAATTGGTTGGCCTTTCTGCATAAAAAACTGGAAAGAGGTCTGCTATTCATTCATTTAAATGGGACCTTCAGGCTGCAGCCTGCAATCCCCACTTATGTTAACTCTCCAAATACTTGTAACATATACTTGTTTCTTATTGAAAACTATGATGGGATGAAAAACTTCAGAATAAAATACTCTTTGTTCTATGAATGCTCAAGAACAGCAACATTTAATCAAACTAAGGTGGATGAAGAGTGCAGCTAGCACAGTATCTGCACTCTACAAATAGCCGTGGAACGTTGGAAAGATTAAAACAGCCTATTTCTGATACCATCCCATTATGTTTTCCCAGCCCACAAATATTTTCAGTCCATGGGATTTTCTGAGTGTGAGGTGAAAAGTGCAGTAAACTCCAGTTAATCTCTCCTCCAAGTTCTTCTCTACTCAAATGCACATAAACATCATTTTGCATTCACTGCATCAGTGTGCACATTCAATTTGCACAAGTTACAAAGACTTCTAGATGTCTAACACCTTTTGCATAAGGAACTACATCCTTTTGTTTTAAACCAGTTCCACATACTTTGCATTTAGCAAACCCTGCTTGTTGCAATGGAAGAATCAGTGAGCAGTCTACTCTTGGTCATGATTATACACTTCTTCTATCCCTTTTAGTCATCTACTTTCTAAGTTGATGAGCTCTAGTACCTGCAGGTGTACCTAAAATACTAGCTGCAGTCCATACTACTTAGTATCCATGTTGCTTTTCTCTGAATTTTTTTCCCCAATACTTACAAATTCTTTTATGAAACAGGCAACCAGAACTCCTCACATACACTGTGAGAAACCATGGATTTATGCAGTAGTATAAATCATATTCACTGCTGCGTTCTTTGTTCCTTTTCTAATTCTTTCCAGTATCACTTATGGCTTTAACTGCTGTCAAGCATTGATCTGTTGTTTCCATGAAGTATCTATCTCAACTTGAGGGCCTTTTTTCCAAGTAGCAATGATGCACTAAACCCACCAGTTAATACACAAACCTATTATCAACACTGTTATGCCTCAGTTTGTATGTGATGGCACTGAGTTTCACCTGCCATATTATTGCCCGGTCACTCAGTTTTGTGAGGTTCTGTTGTTCTTGACAGTCACCCCTCATTCTTTTTACATTAAGTAGCTTTGGACTATCAGCAAACTTTCCCACATCACCGGGTCAATCTTCTTTTATGGAGGTTTTATGAAAGAATATGTTAAAAGATATCAGAACATATACCTGCAGGAGTGCTGTGGTGGTGCAAGAACTTACCTTTCACAACGTGAATTATTTATCCATACCAAACATTACCTTTTACTCCATGGATTCTGAAATTCCTTTAAAAGCCCGTCTGGGAATTCAGGTAGTCTCCAGCAACTTATTTATATATTCCCTTACTCCTCCAAAACAATCAAAAGAAATTGAAAGTGAGACATCTCTTTAAAGCAAGCCTGCATCCTTTTAAGTAGATTATATTTACCTCATGTTCAGTAACTGTATCCTTCACAATAGTATTCAGTCCTCTGCCCAGTAGAGATGCTAGGCATACAGATCCATAGGTCTCCATGGAACATCTCAGTTTTCAAGTTCCAAGGAAGTTTTACATGCCATTGTTAGCAACTGAGTTGTTTTAACCCTGTGCTAAAATTCTGAGCATATCATCCTATCACACTGATGTTTATACTATTTCTTCAACAACATCACAGAATTGATATAACAACACAAAACATGTTATGTCTGTTTGTAACAGTGCATCTTCACTGTTGCTTGTATCAGTCTTCAGCTGGTCTTCAGAGGTCTTTAAGTCTGTATGTTCCTGTCTGTGAGCCAACAGAGCATTGTTCCTCTACCTTCATCAAGGATCTTAAGTTTTAAGACTTCTTTGATTTCAAGGCTCTGTTGTTGGAAAGGACAAACCTGTATGTAGTTTCTTGTCATTACTACATTAAGTCTCTTGAAATACATCATACATCTTAGCTTTCCACAGACTCACTCTTCTTAGATTTCTTACAACATCCTCTTTAGTTAATCCCTTCATGTTAAAAATGGCACAATAATTACTTATTAGAGCAATTCAACTTGGCAAGCATTTAAGAACAAAATGTACACTGAAGAATAGGATTCATGTTGTCTAACTATGGATATCTATAAGACACATCGCTAGTCTCTGTAGCCTCCCTTTTGCTGGAAACATATACTTTAAAAGTGCAATTTATCGGATCAGTTTCAGACATTTCTTCGTATGACTCAGATGCAAAACACTATATAGAAGACAGTATTTCTCTCCAGTATAAAGGAACTCCTATACACTAAGGGCAACAGCGCAGAAACATATCACATCCAACAGAGGCTACTGCACTTTGTTCTTCAGTAGATAGGTTATTTACTGTATGTTATAGCACAAGCTACAGACCTGGCTCAAGAGAAGGGTGGCTCTTGTACCAAAGACAAGAATAATAAGAAATAGTTAATTTTAGTATCAACATCACAGTTTCATTAGATAATTTGTTCTATTAATTTAATAGGTTGATAATGATACTATTTATTTATTGAATCCTAATTCTGGCTTTCATTTGATCACTGTAAACTTCTGTCTAACCAGTTTAATAAGTAAATACACATCAGCTAACATACCATTTGCTCTTTTTAACAGAAAACCAAACAAGCTAGACACAGCTGATTTTTATTCCATCAAACTACAAGAGAGACAGAAAAATAGGCTATAGAAACCTCCAGTGAGAAACTTAACAAGCCTTTTAACTCCACCTTCAAAGCACAAGACCTTGCCAAATGTTCTAGCCCATTTCACAGTGACAAACACAGAAAGCCATGAAGAACCAACTGGATACACCAAAGTACAAAAACTGCAGCTGCTGCCTAACGCTGGGCAAAACCAATCACCCTTTAAAATAAATCAACAAAAAACAACACAGGTTGTTAATCAGCCAATGGATCATCCATCATGCAACTACAGATCATAGAATCACAGAATAATTAGGGTTGGAAAAGACCTTAAGATCATCTCTTTCCACACCCCCTATCATGGGGAGGGAAACCTCACACTAAACCATGCCACCCAAGGCTCTGTTCAACCTGGCCTTGAGCACTGCCAGGGGTGGAGCATTCACAACCTCCCTGGGCAACCCATTCCAGTGCCTCACCACCCTCACAGGAAAGAATTTCCTCCTTATATCCAATCTAAACTTCCTCTGTTCTAAAATTCCTCTGCTATTCCACCCCAGTGACATCCCATCCCATCTCCTTCCCCCCCCCCCCCCCAGAGTACTGTGTCCAGCTCTGGAATTCTCATTACAGAAACAACATGGACCTGTCTATCGGGATGGACATTTCACCTACAAGGAAAGGCTAAAAGAGTTGGGGTTTTTCAGCCTGGAGTAGAGAAGGCTCTGGGGAAATCTTATTGCAGCCTTCAATATTTAAAGGGGACTATAAGAAAGATGGGGACAAACTTTTTAATTGGGCCTGTAGCTACAGGAAAAGGGGTAATGGTGATAAACTAAAAGAGGGGAGATTCAGACTAGATATAAGGAAGAAATTTTTTATGACAAGGGTGACAGAATACTGGAACAGATTGTTCAAAGAGGATATAGAAGTCCCATCTCGGAAAACATTCACGATCAGGTTGGAAAGGGCTCTGAGCAACCTGAGGTAGTTGAAGATGTCCCTGCTTATCACAGGTGTGTGGTACCTGATGACTTTTAAAGGTCCCCTCCAAAAAATTATTCTGCAATTCTATACCCCAATAGCAACAATTAAATTATGCAATATATGAATACTCTAACTAATAAATTAGTATACTGTCAGTGAAAGGGGACAAGGGAGGGAATACGATGTGGCTTATCATTATGTAATATTCAGCTTTGTCAACTGATAAAACTAGCACTATTATTAATAATAATGATTGACATTATAGTAATGAGTTCATGACGGAAGCTATTACCAGTCATCCAAAAATTATGCTAGTGGCTTAAAGAGATTACTTATTAAATGGAATTAGGCCTGCTTACAAATACATCTTAACAGACCAGTTCGCCTCTTCCCTTGCCAAAATCAGTTACAGAGATGATTTTTCAGCTAAATTCTGCATGGCTTGCTCGCAGAAGAACTCAGTACTTCAGTACAGAATCAGCCACATGGAGGTCCTAGGCCTTCATGTGTGTACCTTTTCTCACATTCCCTTAGCAGAGATGCTACAGTAAACTGTAAATACAGAAATAGCCATCTCCACACGACTGCCTCTGAGGTCAGACAAACAAGCACCAGGTTTGGTTTTATTTGTGTTTTTTAATAAAATACAGCTATACATTACCCAGGTAAAGGTCTGTGAAGCAGAGTAAGGATGACATACATTTCTCATATTGCCTACCTTAACCTATTTGCCTACTGAAGGAACTAATAAAGAATCACTATGGGAAGATAACTGTAGCGGGACATATAAATATTTCAGGGAAAATAATTTACCTTTCTAGATGAAAGCAGAAATCATACATAAAAGCTTTCCAAAATGCATGTTCTTCCCTATGAAGGAAGTTGATTATAATTATAGAGACTACTTCTGGTTGATAATAAAGATAATACATTTGCCTGTAAATTTAAAGTAGAAAAAAGTCTGTTCTGGGTGTGTTGCTCACAGCACATGTGCATGACATCCTTTAGTCATAAAAAGCACAAGACTTTGATTACATCTGGCAAAATCCACCGTTCGTTAGAATTTTCTTATTTCCATTACCCATTTTCCTTTCCTTGGAGAGGAGGTCACTGCTCAGCCTGTCACACTAGGGCTTGCACAGAATCTGGACAACCGCTGCAAAGTATTCTGCATAAATGAGATCCTGGTTTCCAAATAGGCCTCTTCCCTGGTGCCTTAATGCTCTAAATAGTTCTGGACTTTAATGTGCAGCATAAAAGAAGATCTAGTCCTAATTGGTAACCATTGAGGTTGCTAACTGTTTTCTTCCACGTACTACACAAAGGAGATTTGAAAGACTTTAATACATGTTGTTATATGACAAAATGTCTGGAAGATGTTAATTAACATACACACAAAACCCCCTACATTTGAGTCTCTGCTTGCAGACTGAAATAAAGAAGGTACAAAAAAAATAATCCTCAAAAGCTAGGCAAAAGAGACCCTATCAACTATCAGATTTATCAATATTCAGTGTTTTAAACCTACACAAGTGTAGTAGTGAGCTTTCTACTTTTGGTCCTCCAAAGAAATACAATGTTTTAAGCTACCAGTAATAACTCGGTGAGTTTTTTGTTGTTTGGTTGTTTGTTGGGTTGCTGGGGTTTTTTTAGTTGGTTGCACGGGTTTTGGTTTGTTGGGGTTTTTTTGTGGGGTGGGTGTTGGTTTTGTGGTGGGTTTTTTGTTTTTTTGGTCATAGTGCTGTTAAAAAGAAAAAATACATCTATGTGAGGTCATATAAAGCTTTGCCAAAGCAAAGCAATTTATTTCAGCTTGACCATAAGAAATCGAAGTTCCAAAAAGATGTTCCATTTACAACTTTTAGAGTTTGTGTGCATACATAATTATATATTTTCCAAACCTATTATTCACATACATATGATATAAGCATATGCACACATTACTTTCATGTAAACATAATGGGTATGTAGAGGTATGTGTCAATCCTTTCCTACACAGTATATCTGCTACCTAGAAGGCCAAATGAGTTGCAAATATGTAAAGCAACTACCTGCTGAATGAAGTTTACTCTTAGCATTAAACGATATTCCTAAAACAAATTAATCTTTATCATGTGCCATCCCCAGAGACATTCAAGACTAGGCTAGATGTGGTTCTGGACTACCTTATCTAGCTGAAGATGTCCCTGCTCATTGCAGGGAGGGGTGTGCTAGATGACCTTTAAAGGTCTCTTCCAATCCAAACTACTCTATGATTCTCTAAGTACAACTTATGAAAGACTCATCCATTTTAAACAGCAAAAAATA